>NW_027461853.1:0-300000 GCF_050947455.1 Rhinoderma darwinii | reverse complement strand
TGGCCCAGGAAACAGTGGGGTTCGCACATGTGAAAGATACCCCACTCCAAAACCCAGACCTGATACTCTTTGTGGATGGTTCACGGTATTGTGTGCAAGGTTCTTTCTTCACAGGCTATGCAGTCACCACAGAACATACCGTACTTGAAACAGCATCCTTACCGGCCTCACGCTCCGCACAAGAAGCAGAACTAAAAGCACTTGCCCAAGCCTGCCATCAGGCCACAGGTAAAACAGCAAATATCTACACTGACTCTCGGTATGCATTTGGGATTGCACATGATTATGGCCCCATATGGAGGGCAAGACAATTTTTGACTTCAGCAGGTACCCCAGTTAAGAATGCGGATTTCGTAAAGTATTTGATGGAGTCTTTATTATTACCAACTGAGGTAGCAGTAATAAAGATAAAAGCTCACACTACGGCCAACACACCAGAAGCAAGGGGAAATGCCCTGGCAGACGAAGCGGCAAAGCAAGCAGCACAGAAGCTACCCGTGTTAGCAGCCGTATGTCAGATAAAAGATCCAGAGGAAACAAGACCAGCTGTAAGCCCGGAACTACTGCAAAAACTTCAAGGACAAGCAACAAAAGAAGAAAAAGACAAGTGGACGGCCCAAGGAGCAACGCTACGAAAAGATGGCCTCTGGCAATGCCAGAATAAACTGTGCCTGCCTAAGACAATGTTCCCAATGATGGCCCAAATAACACATGGAGAGACACACCAGTCAAAAACGGCAATGATGGACTTGGTAAACAAGGTGTGGTATGCTCCAGGGTTTAGTGTGATGGCCAGCAGTTTTACACAAGGATGCATGATCTGTGCAACACATAATATTGGAAGAACTGTAAAAGTACCACAGAAGCACACACCCAGACCTATATATCCGTTCCAGAGACTACAGATAGACTATATTCAACTACCCAAAGTCGGTACCTATGAGTATGTGCTTGTTTGTATTGATATCTTTTCAGGATGGCCAGAAGCATTTCCAGTCACCAAAGCTACAGCCGTAGCCACAGCCAAGAAGCTGATAAATGAAGTGGTCTGCAGATATGGAGTGCCGGAAGTAATTGAGAGCGACAGAGGAACACACTTTACGGGTGAAATCATGAACAATGTTTTATCTTCATTAGGTATAAACCAAGCACTCCACACACCATACCATCCGCAGAGCAGTGGGAAGGTTGAGAGACTAAATGGGACTCTCAAATTGAAAATCCAAAAAGCAATGATAGAAACCGGGAAACCATGGCCGAGTGTCTACCATTAGCCTTGTTCTCAGTAAGACAGGTCTCAGCCCATATGAGATCTTATTTGGGTCGGCTCCCAGATTAGGATGTTATTTTCCACAGGTGCTCCAAATGCAGTATGGTAGACTAACAGATTATGTATCAACGCTGAACAAACAATTGACCAAGGTGCATGCACAAGTCTTTGCTTCCATTCCAGATCCTGATTCAGTTGAAGGGACGCATAAGCTAGAACCGGGAGATTGGGTGGTCGTTAAGAGACACGTGAGGAAAAGTCTAGACCCAAGATTTGACGGACCGTTTCAAGTCCTACTCACAACAAGCACCTCAGTGAAGCTGGAAGGAAAGGCAAGCTGGATTCACGCCAGTCATTGTAAAAAGGTTCTTCAGCCAGAAGAATGAAGATCTTTGCGGTTGTTGCGGCGGTTGTTGCGTGTGCTCTTATCCAAAAAGGCAGAACTGCTACTCCTGTACACGTAATCAGTACAGAATCACTGGAACAGTTCAGGACAGGGTGGGCGAATGCCACAGTGGATAGAAAGCAGGGTAACTACACCTGTAAGGCCAATGCCCCGTGTTATACTACAAATGGGACTACAACCGAAGGGACCACATGGAGGGACTGTGTACCTTCACATAGACAAAACAGCCAACATTAGCATACAAGAAGAGACGCCGGGGCTGTTGCTTTGTTATGAACCAGATTTACAGTATCAACAGAAATATACAACCAGTAAAAATAGAAACAAAATGATGAATAAGACTTACGAAAGATGCAACAAGGAGAGGCTCAACTCTACGATTGTAATAAAAGAAACTGATGGGATGATATTATGTATGAATAATAGCCAAATAAGAAATAGAAGATATTTTGTATTCTTGATAACAATTTTAAGAGATAGTTTTAAGCCACATATAAGAGTACAAAGTCTGGAAAGAATCGCACACACTTGTAAGAGCGCTGTAACCCAACAGCAGAAAAAGAATGTACACTTCAATATTTCCTTCCCTGAATCCCCCAGCTGTCATAGACAAAAAAGAGAATGGTATGACCCGCTATTAGGAGGGGCAGGTACGGGATTAGGAGTATTGAATGGTATACAGGTAGAAACAGTTATGAACAAATGAAACTCAGTGGGAGACGACACATCTACTGCATTAAGGATAGGGGCCTCATGGTTACCGACTACCTCCGACTTACAGCAAAAAGGGTTAGCTATAGATGAACTGTTCCTAAATGTTTTTAATGAAAGTATGCTAACCGAATATAGAACATTACAGAATGTATCAACTTTTGTGAATTGGACAGTATGTACGCTTAACACGATGTGGCAACAAGAACAGATGAATAATTGTAAGAATAAATTGTTTAGTAGTCATGTTAGGCAATGGACAGACATTCTGCCCATAGGAGAGAGAAATGATACGTGGTTATTGTTCCAGCCTGAGTATACTGAGTGTACACCTAAATGGTGCGCAGGAAGACTAATAGCATTCAATGTGAAAAATCCTACTCTATTATGCAAATGTATTGTTATGCCAATGGTAATGATTGATCCGGTGACATTATTAGGACAATATTGGATGCCAGAAATGAAAGGAACACACATAGATTCTCAGAATAAGACAAGGAATATAGATTTGTGCCAGTTAACAGAGCAAGGATATGTATGTAATCAGCAGTCAGGGATATATGAACCCTGTCTAATGCAGTACATAATGTATGCACACTCACTAGAATCCCACAAGCTAACCTACAGGTTTATATTGAAGTAGGTCCACAGCATGTATGTCTAATAACTATCAACAAGCAGACCCTCAGCCAGTTTAATCTCACAGGACCATTTTCAGGATGTCTATACAATGTGACGCATTTGACTTGGGGGAACCAAACTATAGTGTTCCTGCCTACTTTAGAAGAAATAATGTCCACTATATGGGTACCTGAACCTTTGCCCTATGGAAATTTTCGTTTATCTTTAGACGAATTGAAAAAGGTGTTACAACGATCAGGAGAAGTTGAAAAACGAATCCAAGCCCATAATGTAACTGTAAGTAGGGTGAAAATATTGGCTACAATAGCAGCTAGGGAAGTGATACATTTGTCATCAGCAATTAAAGATGCCAGTGGCCATCACTGGTATGACGTTCTTACAGGATTCTCACCTACAGCTACTAAAATATGACATGTGCTTCTCCAACCATTCATTTGTTTAATGATATTATTTGTATTGCTTACATGTTTTAATTGTTATGCATTTTGTAAAATAAGGGAAGCATTCAATCAGAGGCCTATACATTATGATTAGAGATGAGCGAACTTATCAAAAGTTCGGTTCGGCTAGTTCGCCGAATTTCACAAAAAAGTTCGGTTCGGACTGAACCTGTCACGTCCGTGCGCCGAGCATGGTACTGTCCAGGGTGCTGATAGAGTTAATGGGCTGCACTAACTCTTTCAGCAACCTTCACAGTACATGCTCGGCGCGTGGAAAATACTATTTACATGTAATAAAAAAATAAAAATTATACGTTCGTACTTACTTTCCTCCTGTCCAGCCTCCAGCGATGACGTTTCATCCCTTTCGCCGCTGCAGCCAATCACAGGCTGTAGTGGCGGTCACGCACGTCAGGATGACGCTTTATCCCACGTGACCGCCTCTGCAGCCAATCACAGGCTGCAGCGGCGACATGGATGAAACATCATCGCTGGAGGCCGGACAGGAGGAAAGTAAGTATGAACGTATTATTATTTTTTTTGGCCATGTATGTATGTTGGCATGTATGTATGTATGTTTGCATGTATGTTGGCATGTATGTATGTATGTATGTATGTATGTATGTATGTGCATGTTTGTATGTATATTTGCATGTATATATTTGCATGTATGTATGTTTGCATGTGTGTATGTTTGCATGTATGTATTTGTGCATGTATGTTGTCATGTATGTATGTTGTCATGTATGTATGTATGTATATATGTGCATGTGTGTATGTATATTTGTATGTATGTATGTTTGCATGAATGTATGTATGTATGTTTGCATGTATGTGTGTTTGCATGAATGTATGTTTGCATGTATGTATGCATGTTTGTATGTATATTTGCATGTGTGTATATATGTATGTATGTATGTATGTTTGCATTTATGTATGTATGTATGTTGGCATGTATGTATGTATGTATGTATGTTGTCATGTATGTATATATGTGCATGTATGTTGGCATGTATGTATATATGTGCATGTGTATGTATATTTGCATGCATGTATGTTGTCATGTATGTATGTATGTACATATGTGCATGCATGTTTGCATGTATGTATACATGTGCATGTTTGTATGTACATTTGCATGTATATATGTTTGCATGTGTGTATGTATGTTTGCATGTATGTTGGCATGTATGTATACATGTGCATGTTTGTATGTACATTTGCATGTATATATGTTTGCATGTGTGTATGTTTGCATGTGTGTATGTATGTTTGCATGTATGTTTGTATGTATGTATGTTTGCATGTATGTTTGTATGTATGTTGTCATGTATGTATGTTTGTGCATGTATGTATGTTGTCATGTATGTATGTTGTCATGTATGTATATATGTGCATGTATGTTGGCATGTATGTATGTATATATGTGCATGTGTGTATGTATATTTGTATGTATGTATGTTTGCATGAATGTATGTATGTATGTTTGCATGTATGTGTGTTTGCATGAATGTATGTTTGCATGTATGTATGCATGTTTGTATGTATATTTGCATGTGTGTATATATGTATGTATGTATGTATGTTTGCATTTATGTATGTATGTATGTTGGCATGTATGTATGTATGTATGTATGTATGTATGTATGTTGTCATGTATGTATATATGTGCATGTATGTTGGCATGTATGTATATATGTGCATGTGTATGTATATTTGCATGCATGTATGTTGTCATGTATGTATGTATGTACATATGTGCATGTATGTTTGCATGTATGTATACATGTGCATGTTTGTATGTACATTTGCATGTATATATGTTTGCATGTGTGTATGTATGTTTGCATGTATGTTGGCATGTATGTATACATGTGCATGTTTGTATGTACATTTGCATGTATATATGTTTGCATGTGTGTATGTTTGCATGTGTGTATGTATGTTTGCATGTATGTTTGTATGTATGTATGTTTGCATGTATGTTTGTATGTATGTTGTCATGTATGTATGTTTGTGCATGTATGTATGTTGTCATGTATGTATATATGTGCATGTATGTATGTTTGCATGTTTTTATTTTTGCATGTATGTTTGCATGTATGTTTATATATATGTGCATGTATGTAATTATGTTTGCATGTATTTATGTTTGCATGTATATATGTGCATGCTTGTATATATGTATGTATGTATCTTTGCATGTTTGTTTGTATGTATGTATGTTTTCATGTGTGTGTGTATGCATGTATGTCTGTATGGCCATGTATGATACTGTCTGCTGGCGCCCTGTATCTAAGTCAACTTCACGGCAGGCTTCTATACATGGTATAACAGTCAGTATCACACATTAAACTGAATCTAAGCCTACGACATGTTTTATTTCATTTTTTTTTTTTTTTTTTACAGGTTTGGTGTTTGGACTACGTCGGTTTCGAGGACTACTACGTTTTTTTTCTACAATAAAATGGTTAATGAGGGTTGTGTTGGGGGTGCTTTATTTCAATAAAATATTTTATCTATATCTTTGTCTTTTTCTTTTGAAATTTTATTACTACCACTTTAGTAATGGCCGCTGTCTGAGTGACAACATCCATTACTAAGGCGAGGCTTAGTGTTAGCCGGTGCAGAGGCTAACACTAACCACCATTATTACCCCGGTACCCACCACCACCAGGGGTGCCGGGAAGAGCCAGGTACGATCCAGTACCCGACCATCTGTTGTGATGGTCGGGCTCTGGGGCGGCCGCAGGCTGGTATTATGAGGCTGGGAAGGGCCAAAAACAGTGGACCTTCCCACCCTTGTAATGCTAGGCTGCTGCTGCTGTGTTGTATCCGGCTGGTTATAAAAGTGGCCGCCCCAGTACCCGATCATCACAACAGATGGTCGGGTACTGGATCGTACCAAGCTCTTCCTGGCACCCCTGGTGGTGGTGGGTACCGGGGTAATAATGGGTGGTTAGTGCTAGCCTCTGCACCGGCTAACACTAAGCCCCGCCTTAATAATGGACGCTGTCAATCAGCCAACTACCATTATCTAGGCACTAATAAAGTTTAAAAAAAAAAAAAAAGACAATTCTTTTTTATTGAAATAAGAAATCCCCAACAAAACCCTCGTTAACCATTTTATTAAAATTTGAAAAAACGTAGATCTACGCAGTAGTCCAACGAATCGAAGATGTAGTCCAATCGGTACATCAAAATCTGCAACAACATAAAAAAACAGTTATCAATGTGAACAATAACAATACTTCTACTCACCTACACACATATATACACGCACACACAAACAAACAACCATACACAGACACACACATATATACACAAACACAACAAGATATACACACACACACACACAAACAGACAAACACACACACATATACACGAACTCACACATATACAAACAAAAACACACATCCAAACACACACACACACACACACACACACACAGTTATACACACACATACACAAACACATATACACAAACACATATACAAACAAAAACACACATACCCAAACACACACATATACACAAACACATATACACAAACACACCCATATATACACACAAACACACACATAAACACACACCCATATACACACATATACACAAACACATACACAAACACACAAACATCTACACACACAAACATATACACAAACACACCCATATATACACAAACACACACACACACACACATATACACAAACACACATATAAAAACAAAAACAGACAAAGACACATACCCAAACACACATATATACACAAACACACACATACACACACACTGTTTCTTTTAAATGCTGCTGGGGAACCCGCTTGATCCTCTATATAAGGCTGCGCTACAGTGCAGCATTTAAAAGAAACAGTATCCTGACCTGTCCATAGAGTTTAAGGCAGCACAGAGTATTTCAGGAGATGAGCGTGCAGATTCAGTGCTGCTGTGAACTCTGCTCTTACCATTACGTAGCTCTCATTCTGTTACCTCTCCTCCACTCCTGTCCTCAAGAACACCTTCACATGATTGGCAAGTCACCACGTAATGGTAAGAGCAGAGTTCACAGCAGCACAGAGTATTTCAGGAGATGAGCGTGCGGATCTTGTGCGGGGTGGTGACTTGCCAATCATGTGAAGGTGTTATTGAGGACAGGAGTGGAGGAGAGGTAACAGACTGAGCTACGTAATGGTAAGAGCAGAGTTCACAACAGCACAGAATCTGCACGCTCCTCTCCTGAAATACTCTGTGCTGCTGTGAACTCTGTTCTTACCATTACGTAGCTCAGTCTGTTACATCTCCTCCACTCCTGTCCTCTATAACACGTTCACATGATTGGCAAGTCACCACCACGCACAAGATCCGCACGCTCATCTCCTGAAATACTCTGCACTGTGGTCGGTCCGGCACTTGCGGCCGAAATACGTCCGTCAATTACGGACGTAATTAGTGTGTGTGCACATACCCTAAATAGTCACTGTCCAGGGTGCTGAAAGAGTTAACTGATCGGCAGTAACTGTTTCAGTACCCTGGACAGTGACTACCGATCACAGTACCTGTAAAAAAAAAGACGTTCATACTTACCGGGAACTCCCTGCTTCCTCCAGTCCGGTCTCCTGGCCGTTGCCTTGGTGACGCGTCCCTCTCGACATCCGGCCCGACATTCCTTGATGACGATGCAGCCCATGTGAGCGCTGCAGCCAATCACAGGCTGCCGCGGCCTCTGCAGCCAATCACAGGCTGCAGAGGCCTCTGCAGCCAATCACAGGCTGCCGCGTCAGAAAAGGTCGGACTGGAGGAAGAAGAGGGACTCGTCACCAAGACAACGACCGGGTACGTATGAAATGCTTTTTATTTTATTTTTAATCAGCAGCCTCTTTTCTCTATCAGTGATTGATAGAGATAAGTGGCTGCCGATTTGTATAATGTTTTTGACCGGGTTCGGTCAAAACGGGTTCGGCCGAACCCGGTGAAGTTCGGATTCGCTGCGAACCGAACTTTTCCGGAAGTTCGGACCGAAACCGGGTTCGGTTGTCCCGGTTTGCTCATCTCTAATTATGATGAAAGAATGTTGTGAGATTACCCCACCTACATACCTGTGTGAATCAAGTGAAGAAATGGATCGAAGCCTTGCTATCCGGAGATAGAAGTAGCATTGGAATTTAGGTGTTGGTAAAATCACAAAAGGAGGGATTGTTATGGTATAAATATACATATATAATGTATTTGGGACCATAAGGAGTGAAATAAAAATTCACTGAATAAATTGATATAAATATAATTGTGCTCCCACAATATGAGAAAATTAGAAGGTTCACTGAAGTGACAACTGAGTAAAAAATACCTTTTAATAGTAACTCGTTTTAAAAACAGGGGTAACACACCACTGTGAAGTAAGCCCCACCGTGAAAATTTAAAAACGTATTAAACAAGAAACACTGAGTCATTATGATAAATATATCTCAGTGTTTGTAATAATGTTTCACTGGAACCAGCATTTATCCTGGGCACAACAGTAGTACAATCCCCAAAATGCACCAGTGTCCGTAAACAAACACCGGATCTCCTAGCGCTGGGTGTAACACAATGCTACTGTCCCCTATGCAGACATTCCATGTATAATGAACGACCCTACGCGTTTCAGATACTCATCCTCAGGGGTCCGTATCTTGGTCACTCTGGCCTCATCACCAGCGATAATAATATTCAACAGCAGGTATTCTGCTGTGCGTCACGGGAAGATGCTCGTATCGATGTCAACGGCATACTTCATTGCAGGCGCTGGGTTACTATAAGCACCAAAACTCCACCCCTCGTATTTGGCGGCGCTACATGAACTGACCAATCACAGCACCCTCTCGATTCATGACACCTGCCCATGTGACCCCCCGCCGTCAGCTGACAGCCAGGGGTCATCATCGACCGCATCAAGCCGAACGCGCAGGCGCAGTAGAAGTCAAGGACGTATCGCCCGGACTGCCAAGTAAGAGCAAAACGATAATTTGTTTGTAAGTATATCTTGCGGGACAGTTACCCACCGCAAGTGGACTGCCTCAAAAAACAACTCTCTAGTTTATAAACACATATTAGGTGGACAAGATTACGGAATCCCTCCCATTTAGAATTTCTGACACAAGATCTCTTTATATGTTGGCTGGCCAATATGGCCATATCAAACATAGTACACTATGCAGGATAAAAACACCCACCCAAAAGGCAACCCAAGGTGAATATTGGCCGCCTAAAGAGGAATGGTATTACATATTAGATAAAACACGTATAATTAGTCTGCTCGTTTAAACCCGCTGGTTGTATGCATGCCAGTCTATGGATCCATTGGGCTTCTTTGCGTAGAATTAAATTGTCCCAGTCACCTCCTCTTTTTGGGGGTCTAATGAGTTCAATTGCTTGAAACTTTAAACATGCTGCATGGCCTTGGTGTTTAGCATGCACATGATTAGATATTGGGGTGTCCCTAGCATGGATAATGTCTCCGACACTGGTGCATTTTGGGGATTGTACTACTGTTGTGCCCAGGATAAATGCTGGTTCCAGTGAAACATTATTACAAACACTGAGATATATTTATCATAATGACTCAGTGTTTCTTGTTTAATACGTTTTTAAATTTTCACGGTGGGGCTTACTTCACAGTGGTGTGTTACCCCTGTTTTTAAAACGAGTTACTATTAAAAGGTATTTTTTACTCAGTTGTCACTTCAGTGGACCATAAGGAGTGAAATGTTATAAAGGTGAACATGTGTTACAGAATGTAAAGGTATTTTAGAAAGGTTAAGAGAAGAAATAGTTTGCAGATGCTCTGCCGTCCCTTGAAATTGCAAACAGATGGTGGTCAATCGCTTGACCACCCCCCTAAGCATAAAGGAAACCTAAGGGAATACCTGGTGCTCCACCTATGAGCTTTTATGGGAAAGACAGATGACTCATATGTTATGGAATGTTCTTTGTTCGTCTGATGCTATAAGTATGAACGTTTGTAGTTCAATAAATTAGAAGTATTTTACCTTGAGAAACGTCTCAGTGTATCTGTTACTTCTCCGAGCAGCTCGTCCTACCTATCGATTTGAACCTGCATGGAGAGCAAGGCGTAACGTGACCCAAGTTGCGATCACACAGGACACCACAGAGTGCTCCTCCTGTATTACAATAACCCAGCACAGACAGGACACCACAGAGTGCTCCTCCTGTATTACAATAATCTGGCACAGACAGGACACCACAGAGTGCTCCTCCTGTATAACAATAACCCAGCACAGACAGGACACCACAGAGTGCTCCTCCTGTATTACAATAACCCAGCACAGACAGGACACCACAGAGTGCTCCTCCTGTACTACAATAACCCAGCACAGACAGGACACCACAGAGTGCTCCTCCTGTATTACAATAACCCAGCACAGACAGGACACCAGAGTGCTCCTCCTGTATTACAATAACCCGGCACAGACAGAACACCACAGAGTGCTCCTCCTGTATTACAATAACCCGGCACAGAGGAGACACCACAGAGTGCTCCTCCTGTATTACAATAACCCAGCACAGACAGGACACCAGAGTGCTCCTCCTGTATTACAATAACCCAGCACAGACAGGACACCACAGAGTGCTCCTCCTGTATTACAATAACCCAGCACAGACAGGACACCAGAGTGCTCCTCCTGTATTACAATAACCCAGCACAGACAGGACACCAGAGTGCTCCTCCTGTATTACAATAACCCAGCACAGACAGGACACCAGAGTGCTCCTCCTGTATTACAATAACCCAGCACAGACCGGACACCACAGAGTGCTTCTCCTGTATTACAATAACCCAGCACAGACAGGACACCAGAGTGCTCCTCCTGTATTACAATAACCCAGCACAGACAGGACACCACAGAGTGCTCCTCCTGTATTACAATAACCCAGCACAGGCAGGACACCACAGAGTGCTACTCCTGTATTACAATAACCCAGCACTGACAGGACACCACAGAGTCCTCCTCCTGTATTACAATAACCCAGCACAGACAGGACACCACAGAGTGCTCCTCCTGTATTACAATAACCCAGCACAGACAGGACACCAAAGTGCTCCTCCTGTATTACAATAACCCAGCACAGACAGGACACCAGAGTGCTCCTCCTGTATTACAATAACCCAGCACAGACAGGACACCACAGAGTGCTCCTCCTGTATTACAATAACCCAGCACAGACAGGACACCACAGAGTGCTCCTCCTGTATTACAATAACCCAGCACAGACAGGACACCAGAGTGCTCCTCCTGTATTACAATAACCCAGCACAGACAGGACACCAGAGTGCTCCTCCTGTATTACAATAACCCAGCACAGACAGGACACCAGAGTGCTCCTCCTGTATTACAATAACCCAGCACAGACAGGACACCAGAGTGCTCCTCCTGTATTACAATAACCCAGCACAGACAGGACACCACAGAGTGCTCCACCTGTATTACAATAACCCAGCACAGACAGGACACCAGAGTGCTCCTCCTGTATTACAATAACCCAGCACAGACAGGACACCAGAGTGCTCCTCCTGTATTACAATAACCCGGCACAGACAGGACACCAGAGTGCTCCTCCTGTATTACAATAACCCAGCACAGACAGGACACCACAGAGTGCTCCTCCTGTATTACAATAACCCAGCATAGACAGGACACCACAGAGTGCTCCTCCTGTATTACAATAACCCAGCACAGACAGGACACCAGAGTGCTCCTCCTGTATTACAATAACCCGGCTCAGACAGGACACCACAGAGTGCTCCTCCTGTATTACAATAACCCGGCACAGAGGAGACACCACAGAGTGCTCCTCCTGTATTACAATAACCCAGCACAGACAGGACACCAGAGTGTTCCTCCTGTATTACAATAACCCAGCACAGACAGGACACCACAGAGTGCTCCTCCTGTATTACAATAACCCGGCACAGAGGAGACACCACAGAGTGCTCTTCCTGTATTACAATAACCCAGCACAGACAGGACACCAGAGTTCTCCTCCTGTATTACAATAACCCAGCACAGACAGGACACCACAGAGTGCTCCTCCTGTATTACAATAACCCAGCACAGACAGGACACCAGAGAGTGCTCCTCCTGTATTACAATAACCCAGCACAGACAGGACACCACAGAGTGCTCCTCCTGTATTACAATAACCCAGCACAGAGGAGACACCACAGAGTGCTCCTCCTGTATTACAATAACCCAGCACAGACAGGACACCACAGAGTGCTCCTCCTGTATTACAATAACCCAGCACAGACAGGACACCACAGAGTGCTCCTCCTGTATTACAATAACCCAGCACAGACAGGACACCAGAGTGCTCCTCCTGTATTACAATAACCCAGCACAGACAGGACACCACAGAGTGCTCCTCCTGTATTACAATAACCCAGCACAGACAGGACACCAGAGTGCTCCTCCTTTA
The DNA here is from genome assembly GCF_050947455.1 of Rhinoderma darwinii. Lineage (NCBI taxonomy): Eukaryota > Metazoa > Chordata > Amphibia > Anura > Rhinodermatidae > Rhinoderma > Rhinoderma darwinii. The sequence goes on along the minus strand of NW_027461853.1, from coordinate 287,061 downwards.
TTACAATAACCCAGCACAGACAGGACATCACAGAGTGCTCCTCCTTTATTACAATAACCCAGCACAGACAGGACACCAGAGTGCTCCTCCTGTATTACAATAACCCAGCACAGACAGGACACCACAGAGTGCTCCTCCTGTATTACAATAACCCAGCACAGAGGAGACACCACAGAGTGCTCCTCCTGTATTACAATAACCCAGCACAGAGGAGACACCACAGAGTGCTCCTCCTGTATTACAATAACCCAGCACAGACAGGACACCACAGAGTGCTCCTCCTGTATTACAATAACCCAGCACAGACAGGACACCACAGAGTGCTCCTCCTGTATTACAATAACCCAGCACAGACAGGACACCAGAGTGCTCCTCCTGTATTACAATAACCCAGCACAGACAGGACACCACAGAGTGCTCCTCCTCTATTACAATAACCCAGCACAGACAGGACACCAGAGTGCTCCTCCTGTATTACAATAACCCAGCACAGACAGGACACCACAGAGTGCTCCTCCTGTATTACAATAACCCAGCACAGACAGGACACCAGAGTGCTCCTCCTGTATTACAATAACCCAGCACAGACAGGACACCAGAGTGCTCCTCCTGTATTACAATAACCCAGCACAGACAGGACACCACAGAGTGCTCCTCCTGTATTACAATAACCCAGCACAGAGGAGACACCACAGAGTGCTCCTCCTGTATTACAATAACCAAGCACAGACAGGACACCAGAGTGCTCCTCCTGTATTACAATAACCCAGCACAGACAGGACACCAGAGAGTGCTCCTCCTGTATTACAATAACCCAGCACAGACAGGACACCAGAGTGCTCCTCCTGTATTACAATAACCCAGCACAGACAGGACACCACAGAGTGCTCCTCCTGTATTACAATAACCCAGCACAGACAGGACACCACAGAGTGCTCCTCCTGTATTACAATAACCCAGCACAGACAGGACACCAGAGTGCTCCTCCTTTATTACAATAACCCAGCACAGACAGGACACCAGAGTGCTCCTCCTGTATTACAATAACCCAGCACAGACAGGACACCACAGAGTGCTCCTCCTGTATTACAATAACCCAGCACATACAGGACACCAGAGTGCTTCTCCTGTATTACAATAACCCAGCACAGACAGGACACCAGAGTGCTCCTCCTGTATTACAATAACCCAGCACAGACAGGACACCACAGAGTGCTCCTCCTGTATTACAATAACCCAGCACAGACAGGACACCACAGAGTGCTCCTCCTGTATTACAATAACCCAGCACAGACAGGACACCAGAGTGCTCCTCCTGTATTACAATAACCCAGCACAGACAGGACACCAGAGTGCTCTTCCTGTATTACAATAACCCGGCACAGAGGAGACACCACAGAGTGCTCCTCCTGTATTACAATAACCCAGCACAGACAGGACACCAGAGTGCTCCTCCTGTATTACAATAACCCAGCACAGACAGGACACCACAGAGTGCTCCTCCTGTATTACAATAACCCAGCACAGACAGGACACCAGAGTGCTCCTCCTGTATTACAATAACCCAGCACAGAGGAGACACCACAGAGTGCTCCTCCTGTATTACAATAACCCAGCACAGACAGGACACCAGAGTGCTCCTCCTGTATTACAATAACCCAGCACAGACAGGACACCACAGAGTGCTCCTCCTGTATTACAATAACCCAGCACAGACAGGACACCACAGAGTGCTCCTCCTGTATTACAATAACCCAGCACAGACAGGACACCAGAGTGCTCCTCCTGTATTACAATAACCCAGCACAGACAGGACACCACAGAGTGCTCCTCCTGTATTACAATAACCCGGCACAGAGGAGACACCACAGAGTGCTCCTCCTGTATTACAATAACCAAGCACAGACAGGACACCAGAGTGCTCCTCCTGTATTACAATAACCCAGCACAGACAGGACACAGAGTGCTCCTCCTGCATTACAATAACCCAGCACAGACAGGACACCACAGAGTGCTCCTCCTGTATTACAATAACCCAGCACAGACAGGACACAGAGTGCTCCTCCTGCATTACAATAACCCAGCACAGACAGGACACCACAGAGTGCTCCTCCTGTATTACAATAACCTGGCACAGACAGGACACCAGAGTGCTCCTCCTGTATTACAATAACCCAACACAGACAGGACACCAGAGTGCTCCTCCTGCATTACAATAACCCAGCACAGACAGGACACCACAGAGTGCTCCTCCTGTATTACAATAACCCAGCACAGACAGGACACCAGAGTGTTCCTCCTGTATTACAATAACCCAGCACAGACAGGACACCACAGAGTGCTCCTCCTGTATTACAATAACCCAGGACAGACAGGACACCACAGAGTGCTCCTCCTGTATTACAATAACCCAGCACAGACAGGACACCAGAGTGCTCCTCCTGTATTACAATAACCCAGGACAGACAGGACACCACAGAGTGCTTCTCCTGTATTACAATAACCCAGCACAGACCAGACACCACAGAGTGCTCCTCCTGTATTACAATAACCCAGCACAGACAGGACACCACAGAGTGCTCCTCCTGTATTACAATAACCCGGCACAGAGGAGACACCACAGAGTGCTCCTCCTGTATTACAATAACCCAGCACAGACAGGACACCAGAGTGCTCCTCCTGTATTACAATAACCCAGCACAGACAGGACACCACAGAGTGCTCCTCCTGTATTACAATAACCCAGCACAGACAGGACACCAGAGTGCTCCTCCTGTATTACAATAACCCGGCACAGACAGGACACCAGAGTGCTCCTCCTGTATTACAATAACCCAGCACAGACAGGACACCAGAGTGCTCCTCCTGTATTACAATAACCCAGCACAGACAGGACACCACAGAGTGCTCCTCCTGTATTACAATAACCCGGCACAGAGGAGACACCACAGAGTGCTCCTCCTGTATTACAATAACCAAGCACAGACAGGACACCAGAGTGCTCCTCCTGTATTACAATAACCCAGCACAGACAGGACACAGAGTGCTCCTCCTGCATTACAATAACCCAGCACAGACAGGACACCACAGAGTGCTCCTCCTGTATTACAATAACCCAGCACAGACAGGACACAGAGTGCTCCTCCTGCATTACAATAACCCAGCACAGACAGGACACCACAGAGTGCTCCTCCTGTATTACAATAACCTGGCACAGACAGGACACCAGAGTGCTCCTCCTGTATTACAATAACCCAACACAGACAGGACACCAGAGTGCTCCTCCTGCATTACAATAACCCAGCACAGACAGGACACCACAGAGTGCTCCTCCTGTATTACAATAACCCAGCACAGACAGGACACCAGAGTGTTCCTCCTGTATTACAATAACCCAGCACAGACAGGACACCACAGAGTGCTCCTCCTGTATTACAATAACCCAGGACAGACAGGACACCACAGAGTGCTCCTCCTGTATTACAATAACCCAGCACAGACAGGACACCAGAGTGCTCCTCCTGTATTACAATAACCCAGGACAGACAGGACACCACAGAGTGCTTCTCCTGTATTACAATAACCCAGCACAGACCAGACACCACAGAGTGCTCCTCCTGTATTACAATAACCCAGCACAGACAGGACACCACAGAGTGCTCCTCCTGTATTACAATAACCCGGCACAGAGGAGACACCACAGAGTGCTCCTCCTGTATTACAATAACCCAGCACAGACAGGACACCAGAGTGCTCCTCCTGTATTACAATAACCCAGCACAGACAGGACACCACAGAGTGCTCCTCCTGTATTACAATAACCCAGCACAGACAGGACACCAGAGTGCTCCTCCTGTATTACAATAACCCAGCACAGAGGAGACACCACAGAGTGCTCCTCCTGTATTACAATAACCCAGCACAGACTGGACACCAGAGTGCTCCTCCTGTATTACAATAACCCAGCACAGACAGGACACCACAGAGTGCTCCTCGTGTATTACAATAACCCAGCACAGACAGGACACCAGAGTGCTCCTCCTGTATTACAATAACCCAGCACAGACAGGACACCAGAGTGCTCCTCCTGTATTACAATAACCCGGCACAGACCATAAACTATAGTCTGCTCCACCTGTATTACAATAACCCAGCACAGACAGGACACCAGAGTCTTATTTACCTGTATTACAATAACCCAGCACAGACAGGACACCACAGAGTGCTCCTCCTGTATTACAATAACCCAGCACAGACAGGACACCACAGAGTGCTCCTCCTGTATTACAATAACCCAGCACAGACAGGACACCACAGAGTGCTCCTCCTGTATTACAATAACCCAGCACAGACAGGACACCAGAGTGCTCCTCCTGTATTACAATAACCCAGCACAGACAGGACACCACAGAGTGCTCCTCCTGTATTACAATAACCCAGCACAGACAGGACACCACAGAGTGCTCCTCCTGTATTACAATAACCCAGCACAGACAGGACACCAGAGTGCTCCTCCTGTATTACAATAACCCAGCACAGACAGGACACCACAGAGTGTTCCTCCTGTATTACAATAACCCGGCACAGACAGGACACCACAGAGTGCTCCTCCTGTATTACAATAACCCAGCACAGACAGGACACCACAGAGTGCTCCTCCTGTATTACAATAACCCAGCACAGACAGGACACCACAGAGTGCTCCTCCTGTATTACAATAACCCAGCACAGACAGGCCACCAGAGTGCTCCTCCTGTATTACAATAACCCAGCACAGACAGGCCACCAGAGTGCTCCTCCTGTATTACAATAACCCAGCACAGACAGGACACCACAGAGTGCTCCTCCTGTATTACAATAACCCAGCACAGACAGGACACCACAGAGTGCTCCTCCTGTATTACAATAACCCAGCACAGACAGGACACCAGAGTGCTCCTCCTGTATTACAATAACCCAGCACAGACAGGAAACCACAGAGTGCTCCTCCTGTATTACAATAACCCAGCACAGACAGGACACCAGAGTGCTCCTCCTGTATTACAATAACCCAGCACAGAGGAGACACCACAGAGTGCTCCTCCTGTATTACAATAACCCAGCACAGACAGGACACCACAGAGTGCTTCTCCTGTATTACAATAACCCAGCACAGACAGGACACCACAGAGTGCTCCTCCTGTATTACAATAACCCAGCACAGACAGGACACCACAGAGTGCTCCTCCTGTATTACAATAACCCACCACAGACAGGACACCACAGAGTGCTCCTCCTGTATTACAATAACCCAGCACAGACAGGACACCACAGAGTGTTCCTCCTGTATTACAATAACCCAGCACAGACAGGACACCACAGAGTGATCCTCCTGTATTACAATAACCCGGCACAGACAGGACACCAGAGTGCTCCTCCTGTATTACAATAACCCAGCACAGACAGGACACCAGAGTGCTCCTCCTGTATTACAATAACCCGGCACAGACAGGACACCAGAGTGCTCCTCCTGTATTACAATAACCCAGCACAGACAGGACACCACAGAGTGCTCCTCCTGTATTACAATAACCCAGCACAGACAGGACACCAGAGTGCTCTTCCTGTATTACAATAACCCGGCACAGACAGGACACCAGAGTGCTCCTCCTGTATTACAATAACCCAGCACAGACAGGACACCAGAGTGCTCCTCCTGTATTACAATAACCCAGCACAGACAGGACACCAGAGAGTGCTCCTCCTGTATTACAATAACCCAGCACAGACAGGACACCACAGAGTGCTCCTCCTGTATTACAATAACCCAGCACAGACAGGACACCACAGAGTGCTCCTCCTGTATTACAATAACCCAGCACAGACAGGACACCAGAGTGCTCCTCCTGTATTACAATAACCCAGCACAGACAGGACACCAGAGTGCTCCTCCTGTATTACAATAACCCAGCACAGACAGGACACCACAGAGTGCTCCTCCTGTATTACAATAACCCAGCACAGAAGGGACACCAGAGTGCTCCTCCTGTATTACAATAACCCAGCACAGACAGGACACCAGAGTGCTCCTCCTGTATTACAATAACCCGGCACAGAAGGGACACCAGAGTGCTCCTCCTGTATTACAATAACCCAGCACAGACAGGACACCAGAGTGCTCCTCCTGTATTACAATAACCCGGCACAGACAGGACACCACAGAGTGCGCCTCCTGTATTACAATAACCCAGCACAGACAGGACACCAGAGTGCTCCTCCTGTATTACAATAACCCAGCACAGACAGGACACCACAGAGTGCTCCTCCTGTATTACAATAACCCAGCACAGACAGGACACCACAGAGTGCTCCTCCTGTATTACAATAACCCAGCACAGACAGGACACCACAGAGTGCTCCTCCTGTATTACAATAACCCAGCACAGACAGGACACCAGAGTGCTCCTCCTGTATTACAATAACCCAGCACAGACAGGACACCACAGAGTGCTCCTCCTCTATTACAATAACCCAGCACAGACAGGACACCAGAGTGCTCCTCCTGTATTACAATAACCCAGCACAGACAGGACACCACAGAGTGCTCCTCCTGTATTACAATAACCCAGCACAGACAGGACACCAGAGTGCTCCTCCTGTATTACAATAACCCAGCACAGACAGGACACCAGAGTGCTCCTCCTGTATTACAATAACCCAGCACAGACAGGACACCACAGAGTTCTCCTCCTGTATTACAATAACCCAGCACAGAGGAGACACCACAGAGTGCTCCTCCTGTATTACAATAACCCAGCACAGACAGGACACCACAGAGTGCTCCTCCTGTATTACAATAACCCAGCACAGACAGGACACCACAGAGTGCTCCTCCTCTATTACAATAACCCAGCACAGACAGGACACCAGAGTGCTCCTCCTGTATTACAATAACCCAGCACAGACAGGACACCACAGAGTGCTCCTCCTGTATTACAATAACCCAGCACAGACAGGACACCAGAGTGCTCCTCCTGTATTACAATAACCCAGCACAGACAGGACACCAGAGTGCTCCTCCTGTATTACAATAACCCAGCACAGACAGGACACCACAGAGTGCTCCTCCTGTATTACAATAACCCAGCACAGACAGGACACCAGAGTGCTCCTCCTTTATTACAATAACCCAGCACAGACAGGACATCACAGAGTGCTCCTCCTTTATTACAATAACCCAGCACAGACAGGACACCAGAGTGCTCCTCCTGTATTACAATAACCCAGCACAGACAGGACACCACAGAGTGCTCCTCCTGTATTACAATAACCCAGCACAGAGGAGACACCACAGAGTGCTCCTCCTGTATTACAATAACCCAGCACAGAGGAGACACCACAGAGTGCTCCTCCTGTATTACAATAACCCAGCACAGACAGGACACCACAGAGTGCTCCTCCTGTATTACAATAACCCAGCACAGACAGGACACCACAGAGTGCTCCTCCTGTATTACAATAACCCAGCACAGACAGGACACCAGAGTGCTCCTCCTGTATTACAATAACCCAGCACAGACAGGACACCACAGAGTGCTCCTCCTCTATTACAATAACCCAGCACAGACAGGACACCAGAGTGCTCCTCCTGTATTACAATAACCCAGCACAGACAGGACACCACAGAGTGCTCCTCCTGTATTACAATAACCCAGCACAGACAGATACCAGAGTGCTCCTCCTGTATTACAATAACCCAGCACAGACAGGACACCAGAGTGCTCCTCCTGTATTACAATAACCCAGCACAGACAGGACACCACAGAGTGCTCCTCCTGTATTACAATAACCCAGCACAGAGGAGACACCACAGAGTGCTCCTCCTGTATTACAATAACCAAGCACAGACAGGACACCAGAGTGCTCCTCCTGTATTACAATAACCCAGCACAGACAGGACACCAGAGAGTGCTCCTCCTGTATTACAATAACCCAGCACAGACAGGACACCAGAGTGCTCCTCCTGTATTACAATAACCCAGCACAGACAGGACACCACAGAGTGCTCCTCCTGTATTACAATAACCCAGCACAGACAGGACACCACAGAGTGCTCCTCCTGTATTACAATAACCCAGCACAGACAGGACACCAGAGTGCTCCTCCTTTATTACAATAACCCAGCACAGACAGGACACCAGAGTGCTCCTCCTGTATTACAATAACCCAGCACAGACAGGACACCACAGAGTGCTCCTCCTGTATTACAATAACCCAGCACATACAGGACACCAGAGTGCTTCTCCTGTATTACAATAACCCAGCACAGACAGGACACCAGAGTGCTCCTCCTGTATTACAATAACCCAGCACAGACAGGACACCACAGAGTGCTCCTCCTGTATTACAATAACCCAGCACAGACAGGACACCACAGAGTGCTCCTCCTGTATTACAATAACCCAGCACAGACAGGACACCAGAGTGCTCCTCCTGTATTACAATAACCCAGCACAGACAGGACACCAGAGTGCTCTTCCTGTATTACAATAACCCGGCACAGAGGAGACACCACAGAGTGCTCCTCCTGTATTACAATAACCCAGCACAGACAGGACACCAGAGTGCTCCTCCTGTATTACAATAACCCAGCACAGACAGGACACCACAGAGTGCTCCTCCTGTATTACAATAACCCAGCACAGACAGGACACCAGAGTGCTCCTCCTGTATTACAATAACCCAGCACAGAGGAGACACCACAGAGTGCTCCTCCTGTATTACAATAACCCAGCACAGACAGGACACCAGAGTGCTCCTCCTGTATTACAATAACCCAGCACAGACAGGACACCACAGAGTGCTCCTCCTGTATTACAATAACCCAGCACAGACAGGACACCACAGAGTGCTCCTCCTGTATTACAATAACCCAGCACAGACAGGACACCAGAGTGCTCCTCCTGTATTACAATAACCCAGCACAGACAGGACACCACAGAGTGCTCCTCCTGTATTACAATAACCCGGCACAGAGGAGACACCACAGAGTGCTCCTCCTGTATTACAATAACCAAGCACAGACAGGACACCAGAGTGCTCCTCCTGTATTACAATAACCCAGCACAGACAGGACACCAGAGTGCTCCTCCTGTATTACAATAACCCAACACAGACAGGACACCAGAGTGCTCCTCCTGCATTACAATAACCCAGCACAGACAGGACACCACAGAGTGCTCCTCCTGTATTACAATAACCCAGCACAGACAGGACATCAGAGTGTTCCTCCTGTATTACAATAACCCAGCACAGACAGGACACCACAGAGTGCTCCTCCTGTATTACAATAACCCAGGACAGACAGGACACCACAGAGTGCTCCTCCTGTATTACAATAACCCAGCACAGACAGGACACCAGAGTGCTCCTCCTGTATTACAATAACCCAGGACAGACAGGACACCACAGAGTGCTTCTCCTGTATTACAATAACCCAGCACAGACCAGACACCACAGAGTGCTCCTCCTGTATTACAATAACCCAGCACAGACAGGACACCACAGAGTGCTCCTCCTGTATTACAATAACCCAGCACAGACAGGACACCACAGAGTGCTCCTCCTGTATTACAATAACCCAGCACAGACAGGACACCAGAGTGCTCCTCCTGTATTACAATAACCCAGCACAGACAGGACACCAGAGTGCTCTTCCTGTATTACAATAACCCGGCACAGAGGAGACACCACAGAGTGCTCCTCCTGTATTACAATAACCCAGCACAGACAGGACACCAGAGTGCTCCTCCTGTATTACAATAACCCAGCACAGACAGGACACCACAGAGTGCTCCTCCTGTATTACAATAACCCAGCACAGACAGGACACCAGAGTGCTCCTCCTGTATTACAATAACCCAGCACAGAGGAGACACCACAGAGTGCTCCTCCTGTATTACAATAACCCAGCACAGACAGGACACCAGAGTGCTCCTCCTGTATTACAATAACCCAGCACAGACAGGACACCACAGAGTGCTCCTCCTGTATTACAATAACCCAGCACAGACAGGACACCACAGAGTGCTCCTCCTGTATTACAATAACCCAGCACAGACAGGACACCAGAGTGCTCCTCCTGTATTACAATAACCCAGCACAGACAGGACACCACAGAGTGCTCCTCCTGTATTACAATAACCCGGCACAGAGGAGACACCACAGAGTGCTCCTCCTGTATTACAATAACCAAGCACAGACAGGACACCAGAGTGCTCCTCCTGTATTACAATAACCCAGCACAGACAGGACACCAGAGTGCTCCTCCTGTATTACAATAACCCAACACAGACAGGACACCAGAGTGCTCCTCCTGCATTACAATAACCCAGCACAGACAGGACACCACAGAGTGCTCCTCCTGTATTACAATAACCCAGCACAGACAGGACATCAGAGTGTTCCTCCTGTATTACAATAACCCAGCACAGACAGGACACCACAGAGTGCTCCTCCTGTATTACAATAACCCAGGACAGACAGGACACCACAGAGTGCTCCTCCTGTATTACAATAACCCAGCACAGACAGGACACCAGAGTGCTCCTCCTGTATTACAATAACCCAGGACAGACAGGACACCACAGAGTGCTTCTCCTGTATTACAATAACCCAGCACAGACCAGACACCACAGAGTGCTCCTCCTGTATTACAATAACCCAGCACAGACAGGACACCACAGAGTGCTCCTCCTGTATTACAATAACCCGGCACAGAGGAGACACCACAGAGTGCTCCTCCTGTATTACAATAACCCAGCACAGACAGGACACCAGAGTGCTCCTCCTGTATTACAATAACCCAGCACAGACAGGACACCACAGAGTGCTCCTCCTGTATTACAATAACCCAGCACAGACAGGACACCAGAGTGCTCCTCCTGTATTACAATAACCCAGCACAGAGGAGACACCACAGAGTGCTCCTCCTGTATTACAATAACCCAGCACAGACTGGACACCAGAGTGCTCCTCCTGTATTACAATAACCCAGCACAGACAGGACACCACAGAGTGCTCCTCGTGTATTACAATAACCCAGCACAGACAGGACACCAGAGTGCCCCTCCTGTATTACAATAACCCAGCACAGACAGGACACCAGAGTGCTCCTCCTGTATTACAATAACCCGGCACAGACCATAAACTATAGTCTGCTCCACCTGTATTACAATAACCCAGCACAGACAGGACACCAGAGTCTTATTTACCTGTATTACAATAACCCAGCACAGACAGGACACCACAGAGTGCTCCTCCTGTATTACAATAACCCAGCACAGACAGGACACCACAGAGTGCTCCTCCTGTATTACAATAACCCAGCACAGACAGGACACCACAGAGTGCTCCTCCTGTATTACAATAACCCAGCACAGACAGGACACCAGAGTGCTCCTCCTGTATTACAATAACCCAGCACAGACAGGACACCACAGAGTGCTCCTCCTGTATTACAATAACCCAGCACAGACAGGACACCACAGAGTGCTCCTCCTGTATTACAATAACCCAGCACAGACAGGACACCAGAGTGCTCCTCCTGTATTACAATAACCCGGCACAGACAGGACACCACAGAGTGCTCCTCCTGTATTACAATAACCCAGCACAGACAGGACACCACAGAGTGCTCCTCCTGTATTACAATAACCCAGCACAGACAGGACACCACAGAGTGCTCCTCCTGTATTACAATAACCCAGCACAGACAGGCCACCAGAGTGCTCCTCCTGTATTACAATAACCCAGCACAGACAGGCCACCAGAGTGCTCCTCCTGTATTACAATAACCCAGCACAGACAGGACACCACAGAGTGCTCCTCCTGTATTACAATAACCCAGCACAGACAGGACACCACAGAGTGCTCCTCCTGTATTACAATAACCCAGCACAGACAGGACACCAGAGTGCTCCTCCTGTATTACAATAACCCAGCACAGACAGGAAACCACAGAGTGCTCCTCCTGTATTACAATAACCCAGCACAGACAGGACACCAGAGTGCTCCTCCTGTATTACAATAACCCAGCACAGAGGAGACACCACAGAGTGCTCCTCCTGTATTACAATAACCCAGCACAGACAGGACACCACAGAGTGCTTCTCCTGTATTACAATAACCCAGCACAGACAGGACACCACAGAGTGCTCCTCCTGTATTACAATAACCCAGCACAGACAGGACACCAGAGTGCTCCTCCTGTATTACAATAACCCAGCACAGACAGGAAACCACAGAGTGCTCCTCCTGTATTACAATAACCCAGCACAGACAGGACACCAGAGTGCTCCTCCTGTATTACAATAACCCAGCACAGAGGAGACACCACAGAGTGCTCCTCCTGTATTACAATAACCCAGCACAGACAGGACACCACAGAGTGCTTCTCCTGTATTACAATAACCCAGCACAGACAGGACACCACAGAGTGTTCCTCCTGTATTACAATAACCCAGCACAGACAGGACACCACAGAGTGATCCTCCTGTATTACAATAACCCGGCACAGACAGGACACCAGAGTGCTCCTCCTGTATTACAATAACCCAGCACAGACAGGACACCAGAGTGCTCCTCCTGTATTACAATAACCCGGCACAGACAGGACACCAGAGTGCTCCTCCTGTATTACAATAACCCAGCACAGACAGGACACCACAGAGTGCTCCTCCTGTATTACAATAACCCAGCACAGACAGGACACCAGAGTGCTCTTCCTGTATTACAATAACCCGGCACAGACAGGACACCAGAGTGCTCCTCCTGTATTACAATAACCCAGCACAGACAGGACACCAGAGTGCTCCTCCTGTATTACAATAACCCAGCACAGACAGGACACCAGAGAGTGCTCCTCCTGTATTACAATAACCCAGCACAGACAGGACACCACAGAGTGCTCCTCCTGTATTACAATAACCCAGCACAGACAGGACACCAGAGTGCTCCTCCTGTATTACAATAACCCAGCACAGACAGGACACCAGAGTGCTCCTCCTGTATTACAATAACCCAGCACAGACAGGACACCACAGAGTGCTCCTCCTGTATTACAATAACCCAGCACAGAAGGGACACCAGAGTGCTCCTCCTGTATTACAATAACCCAGCACAGACAGGACACCAGAGTGCTCCTCCTGTATTACAATAACCCGGCACAGAAGGGACACCAGAGTGCTCCTCCTGTATTACAATAACCCAGCACAGACAGGACACCAGAGTGCTCCTCCTGTATTACAATAACCCGGCACAGACAGGACACCACAGAGTGCGCCTCCTGTATTACAATAACCCAGCACAGACAGGACACCAGAGTGCTCCTCCTGTATTACAATAACCCAGCACAGACAGGACACCACAGACTGCTCCTCCTGTATTACAATAACCCAGCTCAGACAGGACACCACAGAGTGCTCCTCCTGTATTACAATAACCCAGCACAGACAGGACACCACAGAGTGCTCCTCCTGTATTACAATAACCCAGCACAGACAGGACACCAGAGTGCTCCTCCTGTATTACAATAACCCAGCACAGACAGGACACCACAGAGTGCTCCTCCTCTATTACAATAACCCAGCACAGACAGGACACCAGAGTGCTCCTCCTGTATTACAATAACCCAGCACAGACAGGACACCACAGAGTGCTCCTCCTGTATTACAATAACCCAGCACAGACAGGACACCAGAGTGCTCCTCCTGTATTACAATAACCCAGCACAGACAGGACACCAGAGTGCTCCTCCTGTATTACAATAACCCAGCACAGACAGGACACCACAGAGTGCTCCTCCTGTATTACAATAACCCAGCACAGAGGAGACACCACAGAGTGCTCCTCCTGTATTACAATAACCCAGCACAGACAGGACACCACAGAGTGCTCCTCCTGTATTACAATAACCCAGCACAGACAGGACACCACAGAGTGCTCCTCCTCTATTACAATAACCCAGCACAGACAGGACACCAGAGTGCTCCTCCTGTATTACAATAACCCAGCACAGACAGGACACCACAGAGTGCTCCTCCTGTATTACAATAACCCAGCACAGACAGGACACCAGAGTGCTCCTCCTGTATTACAATAACCCAGCACAGACAGGACACCAGAGTGCTCCTCCTGTATTACAATAACCCAGCACAGACAGGACACCACAGAGTGCTCCTCCTGTATTACAATAACCCAGCACAGAGGAGACACCACAGAGTGCTCCTCCTGTATTACAATAACCCAGCACAGACAGGACACCAGAGTGCTCCTCCTGTATTACAATAACCCAGCACAGACAGGACACCACAGAGTGCTCCTCCTGTATTACAATAACCCAGCACAGACAGGACACCAGAGTGCTCCTCCTTTATTACAATAACCCAGCACAGACAGGACACCACAGAGTGCTCCTCCTTTATTACAATAACCCAGCACAGACAGGACACCACAGAGTGCTCCTCCTGTATAACAATAACCCAGCACAGACAGGACACCAGAGTGCTCCTCCTGTATTACAATAACCCAGCACAGAGGAGACACCACAGAGTGCTCCTCCTGTATTACAATAACCCAGCACAGACAGGACACCAGAGTGCTCCTCCTGTATTACAATAACCCAGCACAGACAGGACACCACAGAGTGCTCCTCCTGTATTACAATAACCCAGCACAGACAGGACACCACAGAGTGCTCCTCCTGTATTACAATAACCCAGCACAGACAGGACACCAGAGTGCTCCTCCTGTATTACAATAACCCAGCACAGACAGGACACCACAGAGTGCTCCTCCTGTATTACAATAACCCGGCACAGAGGAGACACCACAGAGTGCTACTCCTGTATTACAATAACCAAGCAAAGACAGGACACCAGAGTGCTCCTCCTGTATTACAATAACCCAGCACAGACAGGACACCACAGAGTGCTCCTCCTGTATTACAATAACCCAGCACAGACAGGACACCAGAGTGCTCCTCCTGTATTACAATAACCCGGCACAGACAGGACACCAGAGTGCTCCTCCTGCATTACAATAACCCAGCACAGACAGGACACCACAGAGTGCTCCTCCTGTATTACAATAACCCAGCACAGACAGGACACCAGAGTGCTCCTCCTGCATTACAATAACCCAGCACAGACAGGACACCACAGAGTGCTCCTCCTGTATTACAATAACCTGGCACAGACAGGACACCAGAGTGCTCCTCCTGTATTACAATAACCCAACACAGACAGGACACCAGAGTGCTCCTCCTGCATTACAATAACCCAGCACAGACAGGACACCACAGAGTGCTCCTCCTGTATTACAATAACCCAGCACAGACAGGACACCACAGAGTGCTCCTCCTGTATTACAATAACCCAGCACAGACAGGACACCACAGAGTGCTCCTCCTGTATTACAATAACCCAGCACAGACAGGACACCAGAGTGCTCCTCCTGTATTACAATAACCCAGCACAGACAGGACACCACAGAGTGCTCCTCCTGCATTACAATAACCCAGCACAGACAGGACACCACAGAGTGCTCCTCCTGTATTACAATAACCCAGCACAGACAGGACACCACAGAGTGCTCCTCCTGTATTACAATAACCCAGCACAGACAGGACACCACAGAGTGCTCCTCTTGTATTACAATAACCCAGCACAGACAGGACACCACAGAGTGCTCCTCCTGTATTACAATAACCCCGCACAGACAGGACACCAGAGAGTGCTCCTCCTGTATTACAATAACCCAGCACAGAGGAGACACCACAGAGTGCTCCTCCTGTATTACAATAACCCGGCACAGACCATAAACTATAGTCTGCTCCACCTGTATTACAATAACCCAGCACAGACAGGACACCAGAGTCTTATTTACCTGTATTACAATAACCCAGCACAGACCGGACACCACAGACTGCTCCTCCTGTATTACAATAACCCAGCACATACCGGACACCACAGACTGCACCTCCTGTATTACAATAACCCAGCACAGACAGGACACCACAGAGTGCTCCTCCTGTATTACAATAACCCAGCACAGACAGGACACCAGAGTGCTCCTCCTGTATTACAATAACCCAGCACAGACAGGACACCACAGAGTGTTCCTCCTGTATTACAATAACCCGGCACAGACAGGACACCACAGAGTGCTCCTCGTGTATTACAATAACCCGGCACAGACAGGACACCAGAGTGCTCCTCCTGTATTACAATAACCCAGCACAGACAGGACACCAGAGTGCTCCTCCTGTATTACAATAACCCGGCACAGACAGGACACCATAGTGCTCCTCCTGTATTACAATAACCCAGCACAGACAAGACACCACAGAGTGCTCCTCCTGTATTACAATAACCCAGCACAGACAGGACACCACAGAGTGCTCCTCCTGTATTACAATAACCCAGCACAGACAGGACACCAGAGTGCTCTTCCTGTATTACAATAACCCGGCACAGACAGGACACCAGAGTGCTCCTCCTGTATTACAATAACCCAGCACAGACAGGACACCAGAGTGCTCCTCCTGTATTACAATAACCCAGCACAGAGGAGACACCACAGAGTGCTCCTCCTGTATTACAATAACCCAGCACAGACAGGACACCACAGAGTGCTCCTCCTGTATTACAATAACCCAGCACAGACAGGACACCAGAGTGCTCCTCCTGTATTACAATAACCCATCACAGACAGGACACCAGAGTGCTCCTCCTGTATTACAATAACCCAGCACAGACAGGACACCACAGAGTGCTCCTCCTGTATTACAATAACCCAGCACAGACAGGACACCAGAGTGCTCCTCCTGTATTACAATAACCCGGCACAGACAGGACACCACAGAGTGCTCCTCCTGTATTACAATAACCCAGCACAGACAGGACACCACAGAGTGCTCCTCCTGTATTACAATAACCCAGCACAGACAGGACACCAGAGTGCACCTCCTGTATTACAATAACCCGGCACAGACAGGACACCAGAGTGCTCCTCCTGCATTACAATAACCCAGCACAGACAGGACACCAGAGTGCTCCTCCTGTATTACAATAACCCAGCACAGACAGGACACCACAGAGTGCTCCTCCTGTATTACAATAACCCAGCACAGACAGGACACCAGAGTGCTCCTCCTGCATTACAATAACCCAGCACAGAAGGGACACCAGAGTGCTCCTCCTGTATTACAATAACCCAGCACAGACAGGACACCAGAGTGCTCCTCCTGTATTACAATAACCCAGCACAGACAGGACACCAGAGTGCTCAACCTGTATTACAATAACCCAGCACAGACAGGACACCAGAGTGCTCCTCCTGTATTACAATAACCCGGCACAGAGGAGACACCACAGAGTGCTCCTCCTGCATTACAATAACCCAGCACAGACAGGACACCACAGAGTGCTCCTCCTGTATTACAATAACCCGGCACAGACAGGACACCAGAGTGCTCCTCCTGTATTACAATAACCCAGCACAGACAGGACACCAGAGTGCTCCTCCTGTATTACAATAACCCAGCACAGACAGGACACCAGAGTGCTCCTCCTGTATTACAATAACACAGCACAGACAGGACACCACAGAGTGCTCCTCCTGTATTACAATAACCCGGCACAGACAGGACACCAGAGTGCTCCTCCTGTATTACAATAACCCAGCACAGACAGGACACCAGAGTGCTCCACCTGTATTACAATAACCTAGAACAGACAGGACACCACAGAGTGCTCCTCCTGTATTACAATAACCCAGCACAGACAGGACACCAGAGTGCTCCTCCTGTATTACAATAACCCAGCACAGACAGGACACCACAGAGTGCTCCTCCTGTATTACAATAACCCGGCACAGACAGGACACCAGAGTGCTCCTCCTGTATTACAATAACCCAGCACAGACAGGACACCAGAGTGCTCCTCCTGTATTACAATAACCCAGCACAGACAGGACACCAGAGTGCTCCTCCTGTATTACAATAACCCAGCACAGACCGGACACCACAGAGTGCTCCTCCTGTATTACAATAACCCAGCACAGACAGGACACCAGAGAGTGCTCCTCCTGTATTACAATAACCCAGCACAGACAGGACACCACAGAGTGCTCCTCCTGTATTACAATAACCCAGCACAGACAGGACACCACAGAGTGCTCCTCCTATATTACAATAACCCGGCACAGACAGGACACCAGAGTGCTCCTCCTGTATTACAATAACCCAGCACAGAGGAGACACCACAGAGTGCTCCTCCTGTATTACAATAACCCAGCACAGACAGGACACCACAGAGTGCTCCTCCTGTATTACAATAACCCAGCACAGAGGAGACACCACAGAGTGCTCCTCCTGTATTACAATAACCCAGCACAGACAGGACACCACAGAGTGCTCCTCCTGTATTACAATAACCCAGCACAGACAGGACACCACAGAGTGCTCCTCCTGTATTACAATAACCCAGCACAGACAGGACACCAGAGTGCTCCTCCTGTATTACAATAACCCAGCACAGACAAGACACCACAGAGTGCTCCTCCTGTATTACAATAACCCAGCACAGACAGGACACCACATAGTGCTCCTCCTGTATTACAATAACCCAGCACAGACAGGACACCACAGAGTGCTCCTCCTGTATTACAATAACCCAGCACAGACAGGACACCAGAGTGCTCCTCCTGTATTACAATAACCCAGCACAGACAGGACACCAGAGTGCTCCTCCTGTATTACAATAACCCAGCACAGACAGGACACCACAGAGTGCTCCTCCTGTATTACAATAACCCAGCACAGACAAGACACCACAGAGTGCTCCTCCTGTATTACAATAACCCAGCACAGACAGGACACCACAGAGTGCTCCTCCTGTATTACAATAACCCAGCACAGACAGGACACCACAGAGTGCTCCTCCTGTATTACAATAACCCAGCACAGACAGGACACCACAGAGTGCTCCTCCTGTATTACAATAACCCAGCACAGACAGGACACCAGAGTGCTCCTCCTGTATTACAATAACCCAGCACAGAGGAGACACCACAGAGTGCTCCTCCTGTATTACAATAACCCAGCACAGACCGGACACCAGAGTGCTCCTCCTGCATTACAATAACCCAGCACAGACAAGACACCAGAGTGCTCCTCCTGTATTACAATAACCCAGCACAGACAGGACACCACAGAGTGCTCCTCCTGTATTACAATAACCCAGCACAGAGGAGACACCACAGAGTGCTTCTCCTGTATTACAATAACCCAGCACAGACAAGACACCAGAGTGCTCCTCCTGTATTACAATAACCCAGCACAGAGGAGACACCACAGAGTGCTCCTCCTGTATTACAATAACCCAGCACAGAGGAGACACCACAGAGTGCTTCTCCTGTATTACAATAACCCAGCACAGACAAGACACCAGAGTGCTCCTCCTGTATTACAATAACCCAGCACAGAGGAGACACCACAGAGTGCTCCTCCTGTATTACAATAACCCAGCACAGACAGGACACCACAGAGTGCTCCTCCTGTATTACAATAACCCAGCACAGACAGGACACCACAGAGTGCTCCTCCTGTATTACAATAACCCGGCACAGACAGGACACCAGAGTGCTCCTCCTGTATTACAATAACCCAGCACAGACAGGACACCACAGAGTGTTCCTCCTGTATTACAATAACCCAGCACAGACAGGACACCACAGAGTGCTCCTCCTGTATTACAATAACCCAGCACAGACAGGACACCAGAGTGCTCCTCCTGTATTACAATAACCCAGCACAGACAAGACTTCCAGAGTGCTCCTCCTGTATTACAATAACCCAGCACAGACAGGACACCACAGAGTGCTCCTCCTGTATTACAATAACCCAGCACAGACAGGACACCACAGAGTGCTCCTCCTGTATTACAATAACCCAGCACAGACAGGACACCAGAGTGCTCCTCCTGTATTATAATAACCCAGCACAGACAGGACACCACAGAGTGCTCCTCCTGTATTACAATAACCCAGCACAGACAGGACACCAGAGTGCTCCTCCTGTATTACAATAACCCAGCACAGACAGGACACCAGAGTGCTCCTCCTGTATTACAATAACCCGGCACAGAGGAGACACCACAGAGTGCTCCTCCTGTATTACAATAACCCAGCACAGAGGAGACACCACAGAGTGCTCCTCCTGTATTACAATAACCCAGCACAGACAGGACACCACAGAGTGCTCCTCCTGTATTACAATAACCCAGCACAGAGGAGACACCACAGAGTGCTCCTCCTGTATTACAATAACCCAGCACAGACAGGACACCAGAGTGCTCCTCCTGTATTACAATAACCCAGCACAGACAGGACACCAGAGTGCTCCTCCTGTGTTACAATAACCCAGCACAGACAGGACACCACAGAGTGCTCCTCCTGTATTACAATAACCCAGCACAGACAAGACACCACAGAGTGCTCCTCCTGTATTACAATAACCCAGCACAGACAGGACACCAGAGTGCTCCTCCTGTATTACAATAACCCAGCACAGACAGGACACCAGAGTGCTCCTCCTGTATTACAATAACCCAGCACAGACAGGACACCAGAGTGCTCCTCCTGTATTACAATAACCCAGCACAGACAGGAAACCAGAGTGCTCCTCCTGTATTACAATAACCCAGCACAGACAGGACACCACAGAGTGCTCCTCCTGTATTACAATAACCCAGCACAGACAGGACACCACAGAGTGCTCCTCCTGTATTACAATAACCCAGCACAGACAGGACACCAGAGTGCTCCTCCTGTATTACAATAACCCAGCACAGACAGGACACCAGAGTGCTCCTCCTGTATTACAATAACCCAGCACAGACAGGACACCAGAGTGCTCCTCCTGTATTACAATAACCCAGCACAGACAGGACACCAGAGTGCTCCTCCTGTATTACAATAACCCAGCACAGACAGGAAACCACAGAGTGCTCCTCCTGTATTACAATAACCTAGCACAGACAGGACACCAGAGTGCTCCTCCTGTATTACAATAACCCAGCACAGACAGGACACCACAGAGTGCTCCTCCAGTATTACAATAACCCAGCACAGACAGGACACCACAGAGTGCTCCTCCTGTATTACAATAACCTAGCACAGACAGGACACCAGAGTGCTCCTCCTGTATTACAATAACCCAGCACAGACAGGACACCAGAGTGCTCCTCCTGTATTACAATAACCCAGCACAGACAGGAAACCACAGAGTGCTCTTCCTGTATTACAATAACCTAGCACAGACAGGACACCAGAGTGCTCCTCCTGTATTACAATAACCCAGCACAGAGGAGACACCACAGAGTGCTCCTCCTGTATTACAATAACCCAGCACAGACAGGACTCCACAGAGTGCACGAGGCAGTAGTGAATGTATAGGTCATGAGTAACGCAGAAGTTCTACACACACCCTACGGCTTCCTCTTCAATGTTTATCCCCGCGGTACATGAATTAATAATAGAGATTGTCGCCCCCTCCTGATGGCTAGATCTCTGTACAAGCAGAGCCACTTATCTGGCGCAGAACGTTTACATATCGGAGATCAGCGGTGAGAGCTCTGTTCTAAGGATCACGTAGGCGGCTCTTAAAAGAGCCTTTGAGTTTATATGTGGATAAGCAGCGCTCACTTGCTCTTGGCGCTTTTGCTGCTCTCGGTCTTCTTGGGCAGCAGAACGGCCTGGATGTTGGGCAGGACGCCTCCCTGAGCGATGGTCACACCACCCAGCAGCTTGTTGAGCTCCTCGTCATTGCGCACGGCCAGCTGCAGGTGACGGGGGATAATTCGGGTCTTCTTGTTGTCCCGGGCGGCATTTCCGGCCAGCTCCAGGATCTCAGCGGTCAGATATTCAAGCACAGCGGCCAGGTAGACCGGAGCGCCGGCGCCGACCCTCTCAGCGTAGTTGCCCTTGCGGAGAAGTCTGTGCACACGACCTACAGGGAACTGAAGTCCTGCCCGGGATGAGCGGGTCTTGGCTTTAGCCCGCACTTTGCCTCCTTGCTTTCCTCTTCCAGACATCTCTATAATCTGATCAGATCTAACGGCTGCGCTCCGACCGTCACTTCTTATACCCAGATGGAGCAGAGGGCTTCTTCTCTGATTGGCCGCATCTAAAACTTGTATTCAACGCCAGACACTGTAGCCAATGAGGAAGTAGAATATTTCTATAGACTCGCAGATAACACCACGCCCCCTCCTCCGTGTCGTCCAATAAGAACATCTCCCACCTGAACTCGAATGGAGCAGGAATAAAGCAGCAGCGGCGGACTCTTCTCATTAGGCGCCGAGTAATGTGCCCCGTCCCTGCAGGAAGAACACAAAGGCTCTTCTAAGAGCCCCCCACCAAGTCTACAACAGAGCTGCCGCCTCCATCTTGTGCTTATTCGTGCACATGTCTTTATTCCCGCTGGTCTCCCATGTCTGGAAGAGTCGTTCAGTCCCTGCAGCCGCTCCTTCATGCTGCAGGATGTGGGGGGACATTCCCGGGTGTGATAGCGCAGAGCTGGCATAATGTCCCTGTTCCCTCATATTACCGGCATTATCTCCCTGTCCTCTCATGTGACCGGCATTATGACCCTGTTCCCTGATATTACTGGCATTATGTCCCTGTCCTCTCATATTACTGGCATTATGTCCTATGTAGTAGGTTACAGGGACACAATGCCGGTCATATGTCCCTGTTCCCTCATCTTCCAGGCATTATGTCCCTGTTGCTTCATATTACCGGGATTATGTCCCTGTTCCTTCATATTACAGGCATCATGTCCCTGTTCTTTCATATTACCGGCATTATGTCCTTCTTCATATTACCGGCATTATGTCCCTGTTCCATCATATTACAGGCATTATGTCCTTGCTTCTTCATATTACCGGAATTATGTCCCTGTTCCTTCATACTACAGGCATTATGTCCCTGTTCCTTCATATTACCAGGATTATGTCCCTGTTCCCTCCTCTTACCGGCATTACATCCCTGTTCCTTCATATTACCGGCATTACATCCCTGTTCCTTCACATTACCGGCATTATGTCCCTGTTCCTTCATATTACCGGCATTACGTCCCTGTTCCTTCATATTACAGGCATTACGTCCCTGTTCCTTCATATTACAGGCATTATGTCCTATGTAGGAGGTTACAGGGACACAATGCCGGTAATATGTCCCTGTTCCCTCATCTTCCAGGCATTATGTCCCTGTTCCTTCATATTACCGGCATTATGTCCCTGTTCCTTCATATTACCGGCATTATGTCCGTATTCCTTCATATTACAGGCATTATGTCCCTTTTCCTTCATATTACCGGCATTATGTCCCTGTTCCTTCATATTATCGGCATTATGTCCCTGTTCCTTCATATTACCGCATTATGTCCCTGTTCCATCATATTACCGGCATTATGTCCCTGTTCCTTCATATTACCGGCATTATGTCCCTGTTCCCTCACCTTACCGCCATTTTGTCCTTGTACCTTCACATTACCGGCATTACGTCCCTGTTCCTTCATATTACCGGCATTACGTCCCTGTTCCTTGATATTACAGGCACTAGCCAGCAGGAACGGGCGACAATCTCCATTATTAATTCATGTACCGCGGGTTTTCACATTGAAGAGGAAGCCGTAGGGGGGAGCAGAACTTCTGTGTTACTCATGACCTATACATTCACTACTGCCTCGTGCAGATGATGGCGCTGTCCTCATTGGTGCACTAACTATACTGTACAGAACACATTAATAGTACAACTACTACAGTGATTCATGTTCATGATCTACAACTCGCCCCCGACTACATAGTGTCTTAAATTATACCTTCCAGTCTCAAGAGCTTTGTCACAATTCGGTCCTCCTGGAGTATAACCACCATCATCCCAGGTGTTTAGACGAAGATTCCATCCCCGTGTCATGTACCGATAAGAGCAGTTCCTAAACTACAAAGGAGAAGTCCTACGAGGGGTCTGCGGCAATGCTTTATATACACAGGAGACGCTATTCGGGTAACAAACCATTCCTCTCAAGGACTCTTATTGCTTCTAATTCTGCCCTGGTGTACACCACCAACTAAATGTGAACAAATGAGAAAGGCAGGGGAAGAGAAGGGCGAGAAGCGCACGGATCAAAGGATCTCTGGAATTAAGAAAAAATATCGATCAATAAAACAACGAGCTTAGAGGTATATTCTACCTAACAGGGAAGGGGTGAACGGTCCCTATGTAGAGAACACCCCATTTAATGAACAAATCCCATTCAGCATTGTGACTTATCGTAGATGAAGGGGAATAAAAGGGAAAGGTACATAAATCAAATATCAAAAGTGGGGGCATAAAGGGAACAAACTGGGCTGTAATGTTCGTCTCCCTCAAGTACCGCACTATTGGAGCTCTGATATTAGATGTTACTTCTGAATAGAGCTGCATCAATTTGTCCTTTTCATTCTCTGAATGCGTCTCAGTAAATGTTACTCTGCAGCAACTTCATGCGTTAGTGGGATGAGGGGAGTCCTAAGTATAGACAACGCACAGTGTTAGTACGAAGTAGAAATAGGTGCATTCTGTTTCCTGTCATTGCATTGCCAGCAGCTCGATTATACCAGCAGTCTGGCAAAGTGACATACAAGACAATGCAAGTCCATACTTATGTGGAACTTGGTGCTACAAATTGCTAGTTTGTTTTGAAAATCTGGTAACATTTGTAGCAATGAGAGCAGCTTGGAAAACACGGCCCCTCCAACATTGGGTTTTGCTCTTGTAAAATGCCGTATCAGCTGCATCAGTTTCTCCTTTTTCATTCATTGAATGCGTCTCACTAAATGTTGCTCTGCAAGAAACTGCACGCGTTACTGTAATAAAGTGAGTCCTATATAGGGACAGCAGACAGATTCATTATTAGTACTAGAGGTTACTAGATTTATTGCCAGCAGCCTTATTAATCCCAGCCGTCCGGCAGAATGAGATACGAAGCAATACGAGCCGATACTTGTGTCAAAGTTGGTCCCAGTAACAGATTTATTGTTTGTTGTAAGAATCTGGTAACATTAGTAGCAGTGACAGCAGCTAAGAAAACACTGGCCCTCTCTCCAAGGATTGCGGAAAGCACGTTGCCCAGCAGCAAGCTGGACGCCGAAGAAGCAACACCGCAAGTCCGCTGTGTGATCCACTGCTCGTGCGCTTATACAGCGCTATGAGCAACTGAGCGGATATTCAGCGGGGAGTTTCTGCCACTCCTGTACGTGCAGGCATCGGCACAAACGGCGCCCGGCAGCGCAGCTACGAGGAGGTGTATTCCTGCCGGAGGATCACTCGGCAGCAAGTATAGCACTAAGGCACTCTTTCCCTTCAGATTAACATTCTCTGGTCCAACACCGGTTTCAGTCAGCTGCTTCTAGGACGCTATTCGGGGACACACTGCAGTCCTATATCCGGCTCCTCACTGGAAGACCGACGTGATACTGAAGCCCCTACCCCCGTGTATATAGAAGTAGAAGGTCACTGCTCAGATACACGAGCGGTCACCAGCAGACATCATAGCTGATCTATAGAGGATGTGGCCGCTCTTTTCCCGTTTATAGCGCGACTGCTGTGTAATCTCTATCTGCCCCAAATCTAAAGAGTAATGTTAAGGGAAACAAGGAACAAGCGTGACGTCTTGGATTAGTATGGCGGCTGCTCGTCATCTGCCGTCAGGTTCAGGATTTGTGTGCCCGCAGATCACCCCTCAGGCCACCAGCACCACAATGGTTTTATAGAACAAATAGGGAGGAGAGGACTCGGGCAGTGTTAATGGGTTTAGAAATCTGATTTACAACGGTGACAAGGACTACACCCGATGATCATGACCTCAGAATAAGAGTAGAACTCCCCTGCGCTTGTGTTCACACCTAGCAGAGAATACCTGCTCCCCACCCTACCTGGTTTGCCTTTACAAGGAGTAGGGAACAAGGACTCCGCACACACTGGTCAGCGGTGGATCATTAGCTGCACATAACGGCGTCATTCCTCGCAGTAGCAGCGGAGGTTATTATAGGAAGAGCGATGTGCGGTCATCAGTGAGGAGTGGGGCGGGTTATCGCTACGATACAGCCGGAGAGGGAGGTGATGAATACAGCGCAGACATCCGGCATAACACATGACAGGACTGCTGAAAGGGCCGGATAACGTGAGTGCTAGAGACGAGGACTGGTTATAGTGTAAATGGCGCCAAGCACTGAAAGGGTTAACATGGCACCTCCACATATTAATAGCAGAGCACCGAGAAGCCAGCGGGAGAGTCGCGGTAGAATAACGGAGGAAAGGGATCCAGCTCGTTTGAGGGAGGATTTGGTGGCTCTGAAAAGAGCCTTTGTGTTGTAGTTGGTGCCGGGTTCAGACCTAAGCCCTCTCCCCCCGGATCCTGCGGGCCAGTTGAATGTCTTTGGGCATGATGGTGACCCTCTTGGCGTGGATGGCGCACAGGTTGGTATCCTCAAACAGTCCGACCAGATAAGCCTCGCTGGCCTCCTGCAGAGCCATGACTGCTGAGCTCTGGAAGCGCAGATCGGTCTTGAAGTCCTGAGCGATCTCTCGCACCAGGCGCTGGAAGGGCAGCTTACGGATAAGAAGCTCGGTGGACTTCTGGTAGCGGCGGATTTCACGGAGAGCGACTGTGCCCGGGCGGTAACGATGAGGCTTCTTCACTCCGCCGGTAGCGGGAGCGCTCTTCCGTGCAGCTTTAGTAGCCAGCTGCTTGCGGGGCGCTTTCCCGCCGGTGGATTTACGCGCGGTCTGCTTTGTTCTGGCCATAGCTCTACAACAACGTGCACACTTGTAGATTGATATGAGGAGAGGACAGAGCAGAGTATTTATACACTTGAGCGTGTCCTCATTGGTCCATGAAAGGCACACCCCTACATTCTATTGGCTTCTTCATAAAAATATGTGCCCGACAAAGCAAATGTGATATTCGCGACCAATCACCGTCCACATAAGGACAGTGATGTCAGGAGCACAGCTGGAGTCCCAGGCAGAGTGCTAGAATCGGCTCTGCTATGGGACTCCTGCTGTGGGCAAGCCCCTGACATCACTGTCCATATAAGGCACTGTGGCAGAATCTATAGAGGGCACTGTGACAGCATCTACAGAGGGCACTGTGGCAAGATCTACTGAGGGCACTGTGACAGCATCTACAGAGGGCACTGTGGCAGCATCTACAGAAGGCACTGTGGCAGTATCTACAGAGGGCTCTGTGGCACTATCTTAAAAGGGGCTGCCCAATCATGACATTTGTGTGTCTGCCAAACGCTGTCAACTGAGCCGCCGGACTGCATTTAGCGAAACGTAAACTGGAAAACTGGATTGCTGAAATGCAGCCCGTCAACTTCAATTGTTTTTTCATATGTGGCCCACTAACCCGTCCTAGTTTGAGACCCCTGAACTGGGGGCTGTTCCACTTGTATTACAATAACTAGACGAGACGCTAAAGTCTGCTGCTACTCTTCTACAATAAACCAGCACAGACGAGACACCACAGTCTGCTAATTATGTCCCTGTTCCCTCATATTACCGGCATTATGTCCCTGTTCCCTCATATTACAGGCATTATGTCCCTGTTCCCTCATATTACCGGCATTATGTCCCTGTTCTCTCATTTTACCGGCATTATGTCCCTGTTCCTTCTTATTACCGGCATTATGTCCTTGTTCCTTCATATTACCGGCATTATGTCCTTGTTCCTTCATATTACCGGCATTATGTCCTTGTTCCCTCATCTTAACGGCATTTTGTCCCTGTTCCTTCCTTTTACCGGCATTATGTCCCTGTTCCTACATATTACCGGCATTATGTCCTTGTTCCCTCATCTTAACGGCATTTTGTCCCTGTCCCTTCCTTTTACCGGCATTATGTCCCTGTTCCTACTTATTACCGGCATTATGTCCCTGTTCCCTCCTATTACCGGCATTTTGTCCCTATTCTATTACAGCGTGTAGAAGAAACCAGAGACTGCTCCTCAAATAACCAGGCAATTACAATAACGACTAAACACACTAGAGTTTGCGGCTACAATAACCTTGCAACAAAAAAAAGAAACAACAAAGTTTGTATTATACAATAACCCGGAACAGACTAGCAACTATAGTCTGCTCCACCTGTAATACAATAACCCGGCACAGACAAGAAGCTATAGTCTGCTCCACCTGTATTACAATAACCCGGAACAGACTAGCAACTATAGTCTGCTCCACCTGTAATACAATAACCCGGAACAGACTAGCAACTATAGTCTACTTCACCTGTAATACAAAAACCCGGCACAGACAAGAAGCTATAGTCTGCTCCATCTGTATTACAATAACCCGGAACAGACTAGCAACTATAGTCTGCTCCACCTGTAATACAATAACCCCGCACAGACAAGAAGCTATAGTCTGCTCCATCTGTATTACAATAACCCGGAACAGACTAGCAACTATATTTTGCTTCACATGTAATACAATAACCCCGCACAGAATAGACACCAGAGTCTACTTCACCTGTATTCATAAAACCCATCACATACGTATTGATGTAAAACAGATGGAACAGATTGTAGTGTACTGTAACAGACAAGACATTAGAGTACGCTCCACCTGTATTACAAGAAACCAAGTCCCCGCACATACAGTACGCTAGAATCTGCTCCACCTGTATTACAAGAAACCAAGTCCCAGCACATACAGTACAGGACAGGGACAGCCGGAAGCAGAGAGACGGTCAGTAGCCAGGGACAGCCGATTGCATAGAGACGGTCAGTAGCCAAGGACAGCCGAGTGCAGGGAGACGGTCAGGAGCCAGGGACAGCCGAGTGCAGAGAGACGGTCAGGAGCCAGGGACAGCCAAGTGCAGAGAGACGGTCAGGAGACAGGGATAGCCAAGTGCAGAGAGACTGTCAGGAGTCAGGGATAGCCGAGTATAGAGAGACTGTCAGGAGCCAGGGACAGCCAAGTGCAGAGAAACGGTCAGGAGTCCGGGACAGCCGAGTGCAGAGAGACGGTCAGGAGCCAGGGACAGCCAAGTGCAGAGAAACAGTCAGGAGTCAGGGATAGCCGAGTGCAGAGAGACGGTCAGGAGTCAGGGACAGCCGAGTGCAGAGAGACGGTCAGGAGCCAGGGACAGCCAAGTATAGAGAGATGGTCAGGAGTCAGGGACATCCGAGTGCAGAGAGACGGTCAGGAGCCAGGGACAGCCGAGTGCAGAGAGACGGTCAGCAGACAGGGACAGCCGGAAACAGAGACGGTCAGAAGCCAGGGACAGCCGAGTGCAGAGAGACGGTCAGGAGCAAGGGACAGTGAGTGCAGAGAGACGGTCAGGAGACAGGAACAGCCAAGTGCAGAGATACGGTCAGGAGCCAGGGATAGTCGAGGGCAGAGATACGGTCAGGAGCCAGGGATAGTCGAGGGCAGAGATACGGTCAGGAGCCAGGGACAGCCGAGTGCAGAGATACGGTCAGGAGCCAGGGATAGTCGAGGGCAGAGATACGGTCAGGAGCCAGGGATAGTCGAGTGCAGAGATACGGTCAGGAGCCAGGGATAGTCGAGGGCAGAGAGTGGGTCAGGAGACAGGAACAGCCAAGTGCAGTGAGACGGTCAGGAGACAAGGTTCAGCTGAGAGCAGAGAGACGGTCAGGAGCCAGGGACACCGAGTGCAGAGAGAAGGTCAGGAGCTAGGGACAGCCGAGTGCAGACAGACGGTCAGGAGACAGGGACACGGCATAATGTCCCTGTTCCCTCATATTACCGGCATTATGTCCCAGTTCCCTCATCTTACAGGCATTATGTCCCTGTTCCTTCATATTACCGGCATTATGTCCCTGTTCCTTCATATTACCGGCATCACGTCCCTGTTCCTTCATATTACAGGCTTTATGTCCCTGTTCCTCCATATTACAGGAATTATGTCCCTGTTA
Source organism: Rhinoderma darwinii (assembly GCF_050947455.1). Lineage (NCBI taxonomy): Eukaryota > Metazoa > Chordata > Amphibia > Anura > Rhinodermatidae > Rhinoderma > Rhinoderma darwinii. The sequence goes on along the minus strand of NW_027461853.1, from coordinate 257,033 downwards.
CTTCATCTTACCGGCATTTTGTCCCTGTTCCCTCATCTGAACCGGAATTATGTGCCTGTTCCTTCATCTTACCGGCATTATGTCCCTATTCCTTCATATTACAGGTATTATGTCCCTGTTCCATCATTTTACATGCATTATGTCCCTGTTCCTACATATTACAGGCAATATGTCCCTGTTCCTTTAAATTACAGGCTTCATGTCCCTGTTCCTTCATATTACAGGCATTATGTCCCTGTTCCCTCATCTTTGAGGCATTATGTCCCTGTTCCTTCATATTACAGGCATTATGTCCCTGTTCCTTCATATTACCGGCATAATGTCCCTGTCCCTTCATATTACTGGCATTATGTCCCGTGTAGGAGGGCACAGGGACATAATGCCGGTAATATGTCCCTGTTCCCTCATCTTTGAGGCATTATGTCCCTGTTTCTTCATATTACAGGTATTATGTCCCTGTTCCTTCATATTACCGGCATCATGTCCCTGTTCCTTCATATTGCCGGCATCATGTCCCTGTTCCTTCATATTACAGGCATTCTGTCCCTGTTCCTTCATATTACCGGCATTATGTCCCTGTTCCTTCATATTACCGGCATTATGTCCCTGTTCCTTCATATTACAGGCATTCTGTCCCTGTTCCTTCATATTACCGGCATTATGTCCCTGTTCCTTCATTTTATCGGCATTACCTCCCTGTTCCTTCATATTACCGGCATTATGTCCCTGTTCCTTCATATTACAGGCATTATGTCCCTGATCCTTCATATTACAGGCATTATGTCCCTGTCCCCTCCTATTACTGGCATTATGTCCCGTGAGAAGTGATATGAAGGCGAGTATGAAAGAGACAATAGTGGGTGAAGATTGTGAGGAGGTTGAAACCTTGTGGGTGGAACTAGAAAAAGAGGTAAACACTGAAAAAATTACTTTTGGTGTAATCTATAGACCCCCAATATAACTGAGGAGATGGAAGGTCAGCTATATAAACAGATGGAGCGGGCTGCACAGGCGGGCACTGTAGTGATAATGGGAGATTTTAATTATATGGGCCAGTTTGTGGAAGACCCGACTAGAGGTGAAGCTCTGTTGGATCTGGTCATTTCTAATAATGCAGATCTTGTTGGGAATGTCAATGTTCGTGAAAACCTCGGTAACAGTGATCACAATATAGTTACATTTTACCTATACTGTAAAAAACAAACACAGGCTGGGAGGGCAAAAACACGTAATATTAAGAAAGCCAATTTCCCCAGGATGAGGGCGGCAATTCAGGATATAGACTGGGAAGAACTAATGTCAAATAATGGGACAAATGATAAATGGGAGATTTTCACATCTACTTTGGGTAATTATAGTGCAAAATGTATTCCTATAGGTAACAAGTATAAACGACTCAAATTAAACCCCACATGGCTTACACCTTCTGTGAAAGGGGCAATACACGACAAAAAAAGGGCATTTAAAAAATACAAATCTGAGGGTACATCTGCAGCCTTTGTAAAATATAAAGAGCTTAATAAAATCTGTAAAAATGTAATAAAATTAGCAAAAATACAAAATGAAAGGCAGGTGGCCAAGGATAGTAAAACAAATCCCCAAAAAATTCTTCAAGTATATAAATGCTAAAAAGCCAAGGTCTGAACATGTAGGACCCCTAGATAGTGGTAATGGGGAGTTGATCACAGGGGATCAAGAGAAGGCAGAGTTACTAAATGGGTTCTTTAGCTCTGTATATACAACAGAAGAAAGAGCAGCTGATGTAGCCGGTGCCAGTGCTGTTAATATATCAGTTGATATACTGAATTGGATGAATGTAGATATGGTCCAAGCTAAATTAAATAAAATAAATGTGCACAAGGCCCCGGGACCAGATGGGTTACACCCTAGAGTTCTTAAAGAGCTTAGTTCAGTTATTTCTGTCCCCCTTTTCATAATATTCAGAGAATCTCTAGTGACTGGTATAGTGCCAAGGGACTGGCGCAGCGCAAATGTGGTGCCTATTTTCAAAAAGGGCTCTAGGTCTTCCCCGGGTAATTATAGACCAGTAAGCTTAACATCCATCGTGGGGAAAATGTTTGAGGGGCTATTGAGGGACTATATACAGGATTATGTGACAATAAATAGCATTATAAGTGACAGCCAGCACGGTTTTACTAAGGACAGAAGTTGTCAAACTTACCTAATCTGTTTTTATGAAGAGGTGAGCAGAAGCCTAGACAGAGGGGCCGCTGTGGATATAGTGTTTATATGAGAGGTGAGCAGAAGCCTAGACAGAGGGGCCGCTGTGGATATAGTGTTTATATGAGAGGTGAGCAGAAGCCTAGACAGAGAGGCCGCTGTGGATATAGTGTTTATATGAGAGGTGAGCAGAAGCCTAGACAGAGGGGCCGCTGTGGATATAGTGTTTATATGAAGAGGTGAGCAGAAGCCTAGACAGAGGGGCCGCTGTGGATATAGTGTTTTTGGACATTGCAAAGGCATTTGACACTGTCCCCCATAGACGCCTAATGGGTAAATTAAGGACTATAGGTTTAGAAAATATAGTTTGTAATTGGATTGAGAATTGGCTCAAGGACCGTATCCAGAGAGTTGTGGTCAATGATTCCTACTCTGAATGGTCCCCGGTTATAAGTGGTGACCCCAGGGTTCAGTGCTGGGACCACTATTATTCAACTTATTTATTAATGATATAGAGGATGGGATTAATAGCACTATTTATATTTTTGCAGATGACACCAAACTATGTAATATAGTTCAGACTATGGAAGATGTTCATGAATTGCAGGCAGATTTAAACAAACTAAGTGTTTGGGCGTCCACTTGGCAGATGAAGTTTAATGTAGATAAATGTAAAGTTATGCATCTGGGTACAAACAACCTGCAGCATCATATGTCCTAGGGGGCGCTATACTGGGGGAGTCTCTTGTTGAGAAGGATCTGGGTGTAATAATCTGCAGCATCATATGTCCTAGGGGGCGCTACACTGGGGGAGTCACTTGTTGAGAAGGATCTGGGTGTAATAATCTGCAGCATCATATGTCCTAGGGGGAGCTACACTGGGAGTAATAATCTGCAGCATCATATGTCCTAGGGGGCGCTACACTGGGGGAGTCACTTGTTGAGAAGGATCTGGGTGTACTTGTAAATCATAAACTCAATAACAGCATGCAGTGTCAATCAGCTGCTTCAAAGGCCAGCAGGTTACTGTCGTGTATTAAAAGAGGCATGGACTCGCGGGACAGGGATGTAATATTACCACTTTACAAAGCATTAGTGAGGCCTCATCTAGAATATGCAGTCCAGTTCTGGGCTCCAGTTCATAGAAAGGATGCCCTGGAGTTGGAAAAAATACAAAGAAGAGCAACAAAGCTAATTAGGGGCGCGGAGAATCTAAGTTATGAGGAAAGATTGAAAGAATTAAACCTATTTAGCCTTGAGAAAAGACGACTAAGGGGGGACATGATTAACTTATGTAAATATATTAATGGCACATTCAAAAAATATGGTGAAATCCTGTTCCTTGTAAAACCCCCTCAAAAAACAAGGGGGCGCTCCCTCTGTCTGGAGAAAAAAAGGTTCAACCTGCAGAGGCGACAAGGCTTCTTTACAGTGAGAACTGTGAATCTATGGAATAGCCGACCGCAGGAGCCGTCACAGCAGGGACAGTAGACACCGCAGGAGCCGTCACAGCAGGGACAGCAGACACCGCAGGAGCCGTCACAGCAGGAACCGTAGACACCGCAGGAGCCGTCACAGCAGGGACAGTAGACACCGCAGGAGCCGTCACAGCAGGGACAGTAGATGGCTTTAAAAAAGGGTTAGATAATTTCCTAGAACAAAAAAATATTAGCTCCTATGTGTAGAAATTTTTCCTTCCCTTTTCCCTTCCCTTGGTTGAACTTGATGGACATGTGTCTTTTTTCAGCCGTACTAACTATGTAACTATGTAACTATGTATGTATGTATGAGGGCACAGGGACATAATACCGGTAATATGATGGAATAGGGACATAATGCCTGTAATATGAAGGAACAGGGACATAATGCCGGTAATATGAAGGAACAGGGACATAATGCTTGTAATATGAAGGAACAGGGACATAATGCCGGTAATATGAAGGAATAGGGACATAATGCCGGTAATATGAGGGAACAGGGAAATAATGCCTGTAATATGAAGGAACAGGGACATAATATCGGTAATATGAAGGAACAGGGACGTAATGCCGGTAATATGAAGGAACAGGGACATAATTCTGGTAAGATGAGGGAACAGGGGCATAATGCCTGTAATATGAAGGAACAGGGAAATAATGCCGGTAATATGAAGGAACAGGGACATAATGCCGGTAATATGAAGGAACAGGGAAATAATGCCTGTAATATGAAGGAACAGGGACATAATGCCGGTAATATGAAGGAACAGGGACATAATGCCAGTAATATGAAGGAACAGGGAAATAATGCCGGTAATATGAAGGATCAGGGACATAATGCCAGTAATAAGAAGGAACAGGGACATAATGCCGGTAATATGAAGGAACAGGGACATAATGCAGGTAATATGAAGGAACAGGGACATAATGCCCGTAATATGAAGGAGCAGGGACATAATGCCGGTAATATGAAGGAACAGGGACATAATGCCGGTAATATGAAGGAACAGGGAAAAATGCCTGTAATATAAAGGAACAGGGACATAATGCCGGTAATATGAAGGAACAGGGACATAATGCCGGTAATATGAAGGAACAGGGACATAATGCCAGTAATATGAAGGAACAGGGAAATAATGCCTGTAATATGAAGGAACAGGGAAATAATGCCTGTAATATGAAGGAACAGGGACATAATGCCGGTAATATGAAGGAACAGGGACATAATGCCGGTAATATGAAGGAACAGGGACATAATGCCAGTAATATGAAGGAACAGGGAAATAATGCCTGTAATATGAAGGAACAGGGACATAATGCCGGTAATATGAAGGAAAAGGGACATAATGCCTGTAATATGAAGGAACAGGGACATGAAGCCTGTAATATAAAGGATCAGGGACATAATGCCGGTAATATGAAGGAACAGGGACATAATGCCGGTAATATGAAGGAACAGGGACATAATGCCGGTAATATGAAGGAACAGGGAAATAATGCCGGTAATATGAAGGAGCAGGGACATAATGCCTGTAATATGAAGGAACAGGGACATAATGCCGGTAATATGAAGGAACAGGGACATAACGCCGGTAAGATGAGGGAACAGGGACATAATGCCTGTAATATGAAGGAACAGGGACATAATGCCGGTAATATGAAGGAACAGGGACATAATGCCGGTAATATGAAGGAACAGGGAAATAATGCCGGTAATATGAAGGAGCAGGGACATAATGCCTGTAATATGAAGAAACAGGGACATAATGCCGGTAATATGAAGGAACAGGCACATAATGCTGGTAAGATGAGGGAACAGGGACATAATGCCGGTAATATGAAGGAATAAGGACATAATGCCTGTAATATGAAGGAACAGGGACATAATGCCGGTAATATGAGGAAACAGGGACATAATGCCTGTAATATGAAGGAACAGGGACATAATGCCGGTAATATGAAGGAACAGGGACATAATGCCGGTAATATGAAGGAACAGGGACATAATGCCGGTAATATGAGGAAACAGGGACATAATGCCTGTAATATGAAGGAACAGGGACATAATGCCGGTAATATGAAGGAACAGGGAAAAATGCCTGTAATATGAAGGAACAGGGACATAATGCGGGTAATATGAAGGAACAGGGATATAATGCCGGTAATATGAGGGAGCAGGGACATAATGCCTGTAATATGAAGGAGCAGGGACATAATGCTGGTAAGAAGAGGGAACAGGGACATAATGCCGGTAATATGAAGAAACAGAGACATAATGCCTGTAATATAAAGGAACAGGGAAATTGTGCCGGTAATATGAAGGAACAGGGACATAATGCCGGTCATATGGGGGAACAGGGACATAATGCCGGTAATATGAAGGAACAGGGACATAATGCCGGTAATATGAGGAAACAGGGACATAATGCCTGTAATATGAAGGAACAGGGACATAATGCCGGTAATAAGAAGGATCAGGCACATAATGCTGGTAAGATGAGTGAACAGGGACATAATGCCGGTAATAGGAAGGAACAGGGACATAATGCTGGTAAGATGAGTGAATAGGGACAAAATGCCGGTAATATGATGAAACAGGGACATAATGCCGGTAAGATGAAGGAATAGGGACATAATGCCTGTAATATGCAGGAACAGGGACATAATGACGGTAATATGAAGGAACAGGGAAATAATGCCGGTAATATGAAGAAACAGGGACATAATGCCGGTAAGATGAAGGAATAGGGACATAATGCCTGTAATATGAAGAAACAGGGACATAATGCCGGTAAGATGAGAGAACAGGGACATAATGCCGGTAATATGAAGGAACAGAGACATAATGCCGGTAATATGAAGGAATAAGGACATAAAGCCGGTAATATGAAGGAGCAGGGACATAATGCAGGTAAAATGAAGGTACAAGGACAAAATACTGGTAAGATGAGTGAACAGGGACAAAATGCCGGTAAGATGAGGGAACAGGGACATAATGCCGGTAATATGAAGAAACAGGGACAAAATGCCGGTAATATGAAGGAACAGGGACATAATGCCGGAAATATGAAGGAACAGGGACATAATGCCAGTAATATGAAGGAACAGGGACATAGTGCCGGTAATATGAAGGAACAGGGAAATAATGGCGGTAATATGAAGGAACAGGGACATAATGCCTGTAATATGAAGGAACAGGGACATAATGCCGGTAATATGAAGGAACAGGGACATAATGCCGGTAATATGAAGGAACAGGGACATAATGCATGTAATATAAGGGAACAGGGACATAATGCCGGTAATATGAAGGAAGAGGCACATAATGCCTGTAATATGAAGGAACAGGGACATAATGCCGGTAATATGAAGGGACAGGGAACTAATGCCGGTAATATGAAGAAACAGGGACATAATGCCGGTAATATGAAGGAACGGGGACATAATGCCTGTAATATGAAGGAACAGGGAAATAATGCCGGTAATATGAAGGAACAGGGACATAATGCCGGTAAGATGAGTGAACAGGGACATAATGACGGTAATAGGAAGGAACAGGGACATAATGCTGGTAAGATGAGTGAACAGGGACATAATGCCGGTAAGATGAGTGAATAGGGACAAAATGCCGGTAATATGAAGGAACAAGGACATAATGCAGGTAAAATTAAGGTACAAGGACATAATACTGGTAAGATGAGAGAACAGGGACATAATGCCGGTAATATGAGGGAATAGGGACATAATGCCGGTAATATGAAGGAACAGGGACATAATGCCGGTAAGATGAAGGAATAGGGACATAATGCCTGTAATATGAAGAAACAGGGACATAATGCCGGTAAGATGAGGGAACAGGGACATAATGCCGGTAATATGAAGGAACAGAGACATAATGCCGGTAATATGAAGGAATAAGGACATAAAGCCGGTAATATGAAGGAGCAGGGACATAATGCCAGTAATATGAAGGAACAGGGACATAATGCTGGAAATATGAAGGAACACGGACATAACGCTCGTAATATGAAGGAACTGGAAGATAATGCCGGTAATATGAAGGAACAGGGACATAATGCCAGTAATAAGAGGGAACAGGGAGATAATGCCGGTAATATGAAGGAACAGGGACATAATGCCGGTATGATGAGGGAACAGGGACATAATGCCTGTAAGATGAAGGAACAAGGACATAATGCCGGTAATATGCAGGAACAGGGAAACAATGCCGGTAATATGAAGGAACAGGGACATAATGCCGGTAATATGAAGGAACAGGGACATAATGCCGGTAATATGAAGGAACAAGGACATGAACCATGTAATATGAAGGATCAGGGACAAAATGCCTGTAATATGAGGGAACAGGGAAATAATGCCGGTAAGATGAGGGAACAGGGACAAAATGCCGGTAATATGAAGGAACAGGGACATAATGCCGGTACTATGATGGAACAGGGACATAATGCCTGTAATATGAAGGAACAAGGAAATAATCCCTGTAATATGAAGGAACAGGGAGGTAATGCCGATAATATGAAGGAACAGGGAAATAATGCCGGTAATATGAAGAAACAGGGACATAATGCCGGTAAGATGAAGGAATAGGGACATAATGCCTGTAATATGCAGGAACAGGGACATAATGCCGGTAATATGAAGGAACAGGGAAATAATGCCGGTAATATGAAGAAACAGGGACATAATGCCGGTAAGATGAAGGAATAGGGACATAATACCTGTAATATGAGGGAACAGGGAAATAATGCCGGTAAGATGAGGGAACAGGGACAAAATGCCGGTAATATGAAGGAACAGGGCCATAATGCCGGTACTATGATGGAACAGGGACATAATGCCTGTAATATGAAGGAACAAGGAAATAATCCCTGTAATATGAAGGAACAGGGAGGTAATGCCGATAATATGAAGGAACAGGGACATAAAGCCGGTAATAGGAAGGAACAGGGACATAATGCCTGTAATATGAAGGAACAGGGACATAATGCCGGTAATATGAAGGAACAGGGACATAATACCGGTAATATGAAGGAACAGGGACATAATGCATGTAATATGAGGGAACAGGGACATAATGCCGGTAATATGAAGGAACAGGGACGTAATGCCTGTAATATGAAGGAACAGGGACATAATGCCGGTAATATGAAGGGACAGGGAACTAAAGCCGGTAATATGAAGGAACAGGGACATAATGCCGGTAATATGAAGGAACGGGGACATAATGCCTGTAATATGAAGGAACAGGGAAATAATGCCTGTAATATGAAGGAACAGGGACATAATGCCGGTAATATGAAGGAACGGGGACATAATGCCGGTAATATGAAGGAACAGGGACATAATGCCTGTAATATGAAGGCACAGGGACATAATGCCAGTAATATGAAGGAACAGGGACATAATGCCGATAATATGAAGGAACAGGGACATAATGCCGGTAATATGAAGGAACAGGGACATAATGCCGGTAATATGAAGGAACAGGGACATAATGCCGATAATATGAAGGAACAGGGACATAATGCCGGTAATATGAAGGAACAGGGACATAATGCCAGTAATATGAAGGAACAGGGAAATAATGCCTGTAATATGAAGGAACAGGGACATAATGCCGGAAATATGAAGGAACAGGGACATAATGCCGGTAATATGAAGGAACAGGTACGTACTGCCGGTAAGAGGCGGGAACAGGGAGATAATGCCGGTAAGATGAAGGAACAGGGACATAATGCCAGTTATATGAAGGAACAGGGAAATAATGCCTGTAATATGAAGGAACAGGGACATAATGCGGTAATATGAAGGAACAGGGACATAATGCCGGTAATATGAAGGAATAGGGACATAATGCCGGTTCAGATGAGGGAACAGGGACATAAAGCCGGTAAGATGAAGGAACAGAGACATAATGCCGGTAATATGAAGGAACAGGGACATAATGCCGGTAATATGAAGGAACAGGGACGTACTGCCGATAATATGAAGGAACAGGGACATAATGCCGGTAAGAAGAGGGAACAGGGAGATAATGCCGGTATGATGAGGGAACAGGGAGATAATGCCGGTAAGATGAGGGAACAGGGACATAATGCTGGTAAGGTGAAGGAACAGGGAAATAATGGCTGTAATATGAAGGAACAGGGACATAGTGCCAGTAATATGAAGGAACAGGGACATAATGACCCTAATGCCGTAATGCCGGAAATATGAAGGAACAGGGACATAATGCCAGTAATATGAAGGAACAGGGACATAATGACCCTAATATGAAGGAACAGTCACATAATGCCTGTAATAAGAAGGAACAGGGACATAATGCCGGTAATAGGAAGGAACAGGGACATAATGCCGGTAAAATGAAGGTACAAGGAGATAATGCCGGTAATATGAAGGAACAGGGACATAATGCCGGTATGATGAGGGAACAGGGACATAATTCCCTTTAATATGAGGGAACAGGGAGATAATGCCGGTAATATGAAGGAACAGGGACATAATGCCGGTATGATGAGGGAACAGGGAGATAATGCCGGTAAGATGAGGGAACAGGGACATAATGCCTGTAAGATGAAGGAACAGGGACATAATGTTGGTAATATGAAGGTACAGGGAAATAATCCCTTTAATATGAAGGAACAGGGAGGTAATGCCGATAATATGAAGGAACAGGGACATAATGCCGTTAAGATGAGGGAACAGGGACATAATGCCGATAATATGAAGGAGCCAGGACGTAATGCCGGTGATATGAAGGAACAGGGACATAATGCCAATAATATAAAGGAACAGGGACGTAATGCCGATAATATGAAGGAACAGGGACATAATGCCGGTAAGATGAAGGAACAGGGACGTAATGCCTGTAATATGAAGGAACAGGGACATAATGCCGGTAATATGAAGGAACAGGGACATAATGACGGTAATATGAAGGAACAGGGAAATAATGTGGTAATATGAAGGAACAGGGACATAATGCCTGTAATATGAAGGAACAGGGACATAATGCCGGTAATATGAAGGAATAGGGACATACTGCCGGTAATATGAAGGAATAGGAAATAATAATGCCTGTAATATGCATAAACAGGGACATAATGCCGGTAATATAAAGGAACAGGGACATAATGCTGGTAATATGAAGCAACAATGACATAATGCCGGTAATATGAAGGAACAGGGAAATAATGCGTGTAATATGAAGGAATAGGGACATAATGCCTGTAATATGAAGAAACAGGGACATAATGCCGGTAATATGAAGGAACAGGGACATAATACCGGTAATATGAAGGAACAGGGACATAATGCATGTAATATGAGGGAACAGGGAGATAATGCCGGTAATATGAAGGAACAGGGACATAATGCCGGTATGATGAGGGAACAGGGAGATAATGCCGGTAAGATGAGGGAACAGGGACATAATGCCTGTAAGATGAAGGAACAGGGACATAATGTTGGTAATATGAAGGTACAGGGAAATAATCCCTTTAATATGAAGGAACAGGGAGGTAATGCCGATAATATGAAGGAACAGGGACATAATGCCGTTAAGATGAGGGAACAGGGACATAATGCCGATAATATGAAGGAGCCAGGACGTAATGCCGGTGATATGAAGGAACAGGGACATAATGCCAATAATATAAAGGAACAGGGACGTAATGCCGATAATATGAAGGAACAGGGACATAATGCCGGTAATATGAAGGAACAGGGACGTAATGCCTGTAATATGAAGGAACAGGGACATAATGCCGGTAATATGAAGGAACAGGGACATAATGACGGTAATATGAAGGAACAGGGAAATAATGTGGTAATATGAAGGAACAGGGACATAATGCCTGTAATATGAAGGAACAGGGACATAATGCCGGTAATATGAAGGAATAGGGACATACTGCCGGTAATATGAAGGAATAGGAAATAATAATGCCTGTAATATGCATAAACAGGGACATAATGCCGGTAATATAAAGGAACAGGGACATAATGCTGGTAATATGAAGCAACAATGACATAATGCCGGTAATATGAAGGAACAGGGAAATAATGCGTGTAATATGAAGGAATAGGGACATAATGCCTGTAATATGAAGAAACAGGGACATAATGCCGGTAATATGAAGGAACAGGGACATAATACCGGTAATATGAAGGAACAGGGACATAATGCATGTAATATGAGGGAACAGGGACATAATGCCGGTAATATGAAGGAACAGGGACATAATGCCGGTAATATGAAGGAAGAGGCACATAATGCCGGTAATATGAAGGAACAGGGATATAATGCCTGTAATATGAAGGAACAGGGACATAATGCCGGTAATATGAAGGGACAGGGAACTAAAGCCGGTAATATGAAGGAACAGGGACATAATGCCGGTAATATGAAGGAACGGGGACATAATGCCTGTAATATGAAGGAACAGGGAAATAATGTCTGTAATATGAAGGAACGGGGACATAATGCCGGTAATATGAAGGAACGGGGACATAATGCCGGTAATATGAAGGAACGGGGACATAATGCCGGTAATATGAAGGAACGGGGACATAATGCCTGTAATATGAAGGAACAGGGAAATAATGCCGGTAATATGAAGGAACAGGGACATAATGCCGGTAATATGAAGGAACAGGGACATAATGCCGGTAATATGAAGGAACAGGGACATAATGCCGATAATATGAAGGAACAGGGACATAATGCCGGTAATATGAAGGAACAGGGACATAATGCCGGTAATATGAAGGAACAGGGACATAATGCCGGTAATATGAAGGAACAGGGACATAATGCCGATAATATGAAGGAACAGGGACATAATGCCGGTAATATGAAGGAACAGGGACATAATTCCGGTAATATGAAGGAACAGGTACGTACTGCCGGTAAGAGGCGGGAACAGGGACATAATGCGGTAATATGAAGGAACAGGGACATAATGCCTGTAACATGAAGGAACAGGGACATAATGCCGGTAATATGAAGGAACAGGGACATAATGCTGGTAATATGAAGGAACAGGGAAATAATGCCTGTAATATGAAGGAACAGGGACATAATGCCAGAAATATGAAGGAACAGGGACATAATGCCGGTAATATGAAGGAACAGGGAAATAATGCCTGTAATATGAAGGAACAGGGACATAATGACGGAAATATGAAGGAACAGGGACATAATGCCTGTAATATGAAAGAACAAGAACATAATGCCGGTACTTTGAAGGAACAGGGACATAATGCCGGTAATATGAAGGAACAGGGACGTACTGCCGATAATATGAAGGAACAGGGACATAATGCCGGTAAGAGGAGGGAACAGGGAGATAATGCCGGTAAGATGAGGGAACAGGGACATAATGCCGATAATATGAAGGAACAGGGACGTAATGCCGGTTCAGATGAGGGAACAGGGACATAATGCCGGTAATATGAAGGAATAGGGACATAATGCCGGTTCAGATGAGGGAACAGGGACATAAAGCCGGTAAGATGAAGGAACAGAGACATAATGCCGGTAATATGAAGGAATAAGGACATAATGCCGGTAATATGAAGGAACAGGGACATAATGCCGGTAATATGAAGGAACAGGGACATAATGCCGGTAATATGAAGGAACAGGGACATAATGCCGGTAATATGAAGGAACAGGGACATAATGCCGGTAAGAGGCGGGAACAGGGAGATAATGCCGGTAAGATGAAGGAACAGGGACATAATGCCTGTAATATGAAGGAACAGGGACATAATGCCTGTAAGAGGAGGGAACAGGGAGATAATGCCGGTAAAATGAAGGAACAGGGACATAATGTCGGAAATATGAAGGAACAGGGACATAATGCCTGTAATATGAAAGAACAAGAACATAATGCCGGTACTTTGAAGGAACAGGGACATAATGCCGGTAATATGAAGGAACAGGGACGTACTGCCGATAATATGAAGGAACAGGGACATAATGCCGGTAAGAGGAGGGAACAGGGAGATAATGCCGGTATGATGAGGGAACAGGGAGATAATGCCGGTAAGATGAGGGAACAGGGACATAATGGCGGTAATATGAATGAACAGGGACATAATGCCGGTAATATGAAGGAACAGGGACATAATGCCAGAAATATGAAGGAACAGGGACATAATGCCAGTAATATGAAGGAACAGGGACATAATGCTGGTAAGGTGAAGGAACAGGGAAATAATGGCTGTAATATGAAGGAACAGGGACGTAATGCCGGAAATATGAAGGAACAGGGACATAATGACCCTAATATGAAGGAACAGTCACATAATGCCTGTAATAAGAAGGAACAGGGACATAATGCCGGTAATAGGAAGGAACAGGGACATAATGCCGGTAAAATGAAGGTACAAGGACATAATGCTGGTAAGATGAGTGAACAGGTACAAAATGCCGGTAAGATGAGGGAACAGGGACATAATGCCGGTAATATGAGGGAACAGGGAGATAATGCCGGTAATATGAAGGAACAGGGACATAATGCCGGTATGATGAGGGAACAGGGAGATAATGCCGGTAAGATGAGGGAACAGGGACATAATGCCTGTAAGATGAAGGAACAAGGACATAATGCCTGTAATATGAAGGATCAGGGACATAATGCCAGTAATATGAAGGAACAGGGACATAATGCCGGTAATATGAAGGAACAGGGAAACAATGCCGGTAATATGAAGGAACAGGGACATAATGCCGGTACTATGATGGAACAGGGACATAATGCCTGTAATATGAAGGAACAAGGAAATAATCCCTTTAATATGAAGGAACAGGGAGGTAATGGCGATAATATGAAGGAACAGGGACATAATGCCGTTAAGATGAGGGAACAGGGACATAATGCCGATAATATGAAGGAGCCAGGACGTAATGCCGGTAATATGAAGGAACAGGGACATAATGCCGGTAATATGCAGGAACAGGGACGTAATGGCGGTAATATGAATAAACAGGGACGTAATGCCGATAATATGAAGGAACAGGGACATAATGCCGATAATATAAAGGAACAGGGACGTAATGCCGATAATATGAAGGAACAGGGACATAATGCCGGTAAGATGAAGGAACAGGCACATCATGCCGGTTCAGAAGAGGGAACAGGGACATAATGCCGGTAATATGAAGGAAAAGGGACGTAATGCCTGTAATATGAAGGAACAGGGACATAATGCCGGTAATATGAAGGAACAGGGACATAATGCCGGTAATATGAAGGAACAGGGAAATAATGTGGTAATATGAAGGAACAGGGACATAATGCCTGTAATATGAAGGAACAGGGACATAATGCCGGTAATATGAAGGAATAGGGACATAATGCCGGTAATATGAAGGAATAGGAAATAATGCCTGTAATATGCAGAAACAGGGACATAATGCCGGTAATATAAAGGAACAGGGACATAATGCCGGTAATATGAAGCAACAAGGACATAATGCCGGTAATAAGAAGGAACAGGGAAATAATGCGTGTAATATGAAGGAATAGGGACATAATGCCTGTAATATGAAGAAACAGGGACATAATGCCGGTAATATGAAGGAACAGGGAAATTGTGCCGGTAATATGATGGAATAGGACATAATGCCGGTAATATAAAGGAACAGGGACATAATGCCGGAAATATGAAGGAACAGGGACATAATGCCGGTAATATGAAGGAACAGGGAAATAATGCCTGTAATATGAAGGAACAGGGACATAATGCCGGTAATATGAAGGAACAGGGACATAGTGCCGGTAATATGAAGGAATAGGGAAATAATGCCGGTAATATGAAGGAACAGGGAAATAATGCCGGTAATATGAAGGAACAGGGACATAATGCCTGTAATATGAAGGAACAGGGACATAATGCCGGTAATATGAAGGAACAGGGACATAATACCGGTAATATGAAGGAACAGGGACATAATGCATGTAATATGAGGGAACAGGGACATAATGCCGGTAATATGAAGGAACAGGGACATAATGCCGGTAATATGAAGGAAGAGGCACATAATGCCGGTAATATGAAGGAACAGGGATATAATGCCTGTAATATGAAGGAACAGGGACATAATGCCGGTAATATGAAGGGACAGGGAACTAAAGCCGGTAATATGAAGGAATAGGGACATAATGCCGGTAATATGAAGGAACGGGGACATAATGCCGGTAATATGAAGGAACAGGGACATAATGCCTGTAATATGAAGGAACAGGGACATAATGCCGGTAATATGAAGGAACAGGGACATAATGCCGATAATATGAAGGAACAGGGACATAATGCCGGTAATATGAATGAACAGGGACATAATGCCGGTAATATGAAGGAACAGGGACATAATGCCAGAAATATGAAGGAACAGGGACATAATGCCAGTAATATGAAGGAACAGGGACATAATGCTGGTAAGATGAGGGAACAGGGACATAATGCCGGTAATATGAAGGAACAGGAACATAAAGCCGGTAATATGAAGGAAGAGGCACATAATGCTGGTAATATGAGGGAACAGGGACATAATGCATGTAAGATGAGGGAACAGCGACGTAATGCCGATAATATGAAGGAACAGGGACGTAATGCCGATGATATGAAGGAACAGGGACATAATGCCTTTAAGATGAAGGAGCAGGCACATCATGCCGGTTCAGATGAGGGAACAGGGACATAATGCCGGTAATATGAAGGAATAGGGACATAATGCCGGTTCAGATGAGGGAACAGGGACATAAAGCCGGTAAGATGAAGGAACAGAGACATAATGCCTGTAATATGAAAGAACAGGGACATAATGCCGGTAATATGAAGGAAGAGGCACATAATGCTGGTAAGATGAGGGAACAGGGACATAATACATGTAATATGAAGGAACAGGGACATAATGCCGGTAATAAGAAGGAACAGGGACATAATGCTGGTAATATGAAGGAACAGGGATATAATGCTGGTAAGATGAAGGAACAGGCACATAATGCCTGTAATAAGAAGGAACAGGGACATAATGCCTGTAATATGAAGGAACAGGGACATAATGCCGTTAAGATGAGGGAACAGGGACAAAATGCCGGTAAGATGAGGGAACAGGGACGTAATTCCGGTAAGATGAAGGAACAGGCACATCATGCCGGTTCAGATGAGGGAACAGGGACATAATGCCGGTAATATGAAGGAATAGGGACATAATGCCGGTTCAGATGAGGGAACAGGGACATAAAGTCGGTAAGATGAAGGAACAGAGACATAATGCCTGTAATATGAAGGAACAGGGACATAATGCCGGTAATATGAAGGAACAGGGACATATTGCCTGTAATATGAAGGAACAGGGACATAATGCCGGTAAGATGAGGGAACAGGGACAAAATGCCTGTAATATGAAGGAACAGGGACATAATGCCGGTAATATGAAGGAACAGGGACATATTGCCTGTAATATGAAGGAACAGGGACATAATGCCGGTAAGATGAGGGAACAGGGACAAATTGCCGGTAATATGAAGGAACAGGGACATAATGCCGGTAATATGAAGGAAGAGGCACATAATGCTGGTAAGATGAGGGAACAGGGACATAATACATGTAATATGAAGGAACAGGGACATAATGCCGGTAATAAGAAGGAACAGGGACATAATGCTGGTAATATGAAGGAACAGGGATATAATGCTGGTAAGATGAAGGAACAGGCACATAATGCCTGTAATAAGAAGGAACAGGGACATAATGCCTGTAATATGAAGGAACAGGGACATAATGCCGTTAAGATGAGGGAACAGGGACAAAATGCCGGTAAGATGAGGGAACAGGGACGTAATTCCGGTAAGATGAAGGAACAGGCACATCATGCCGGTTCAGATGAGGGAACAGGGACATAATGCCGGTAATATGAAGGAATAGGGACATAATGCCGGTTCAGATGAGGGAACAGGGACATAAAGTCGGTAAGATGAAGGAACAGAGACATAATGCCTGTAATATGAAGGAACAGGGACATAATGCCGGTAATATGAAGGAACAGGGACATATTGCCTGTAATATGAAGGAACAGGGACATAATGCCGGTAAGATGAGGGAACAGGGACAAAATGCCTGTAATATGAAGGAACAGGGACATAATGCCGGTAATATGAAGGAACAGGGACATATTGCCTGTAATATGAAGGAACAGGGACATAATGCCGGTAAGATGAGGGAACAGGGACAAATTGCCGGTAATATATCCCTGTTCCATCATCTTACCGCCATTATTTCCCTGTTCCTTCATATTACAGGCTTTACGTCCCTGTTCCTTCATATTACATGCTATATGTCCCTGTTTTTTCATATTACAGGCTTTATGTCCCTGTTTCCTCATATTACAGGCATTACGTCCCTGTTCCTTCATATTACAGGCATTATGTCCCTATTCTATTACAGCGTGTAGAAGAAACCAGAGACTGCTCCAATAACCAGGCACAGACACCAGAGTCTGCTCCACCTGTATTAAAATAACGACTAAACACACTAGAGTTTGCGGCTACAACAACCTTGCACCAAAAAAAATATCGGGTATTGTAATACGGGTGGAGCAAACTTTGTTGTTGTGTGCAAGATTATTGTAACAGCAAAGTCTGTATTGCAATACCCGGCACAGAGGAGACGCCACAGAGTGCTCCTCCTGTATTACAATAACCCAGCACAGAGGAGACACCACAGAGTGCTCCTCCTGTATTACAATAACCCAGCACAGACAGGACACCAGAGTGCTCCTCCTGTATTACAATAACCCAGCACAGACAAGACACCACAGAGTGCTCCTCCTGTATTACAATAACCCAGCACAGACAGGACACCAGAGTGCTCCTCCTGTATTACAATAACCCAGCACAGACAGGACACCACAGAGTGCTCCTCCTGTATTACAATAACCCAGCACAGACAGGACACCACAGAGTGCTCCTCCTGTATTACAATAACCCAACACAGACAGGACACCACAGACTGCACCTCCTGTATTACAATAACCCAGCACAGACAGGACACCACAGAGTGCTCCTCCTGTATTACAATAACCCAACACAGACAGGACACCACAGAGTGCTCCTCCTGTATTACAATAACCCAACACAGACAGGACACCACAGAGTGCTCCTCCTGTATTACAATAACCCAGCACAGACAGGACACCACAGAGTGCTCCTCCTGTATTACAATAACCCAGCACAGACAGGACACCACAGAGTGCTCCTCCTGTATTACAATAACCCGGCACAGAGGAGACACCACAGAGTGCTCCTCCTGTATTACAATAACCCGGCACAGAGGAGACACCACAGAGTGCTCCTCCTGTATTACAATAACCCAGCACAGACAGGACACCACAGAGTGCTCCTCCTGTATTACAATAACCCGGCACAGAGGAGACACCACAGAGTGCTCCTCCTGTATTACAATAACCCAGCACAGAGGAGACACCACAGAGTGCTCCTCCTGTATTACAATAACCCGGCACAGACAGGACACCAGAGTGCTCCTCCTGTATTACAATATTCGGCACAGACAGGACACACAGAGTGCTCCTCCTGTATTACAATAACCCAGCCACAGACAGGTCACCACAGAGTGCTCCTCCTGTATTACAATAACCCAGCACAGACAGGACACCACAGAGTGCTCCTCCTGTATTACAATAACCCGGCACAGACAGGACACCACAGAGTGCTCCTCCTGTATTACAATAACCCAGCACAGACAGGACACCACAGAGTGCTCCTCCTGTATTACAATAACCCAGCACAGACAGGACACCAAAGTGCTCCTCCTGTATTACAATAACCCAGCACAGACAGGACACCACAGAGTGCTCCTCCTGTATTACAATAACCCAGCACAGACAGGACACCACAGAGTGCTCCTCCTGTATTACAATAACCCAGCACAGACAGGACACCACAGAGTGCTCCTCCTGTATTACAATAACCCAGCACAGACAGGACACCACAGAGTGCTCCTCCTGTATTACAATAACCCGGCACAGACAGGACACCACAGAGTGCTCCTCCTGTATTACAATAACCCAGCACAGACAGGACACCAGAGTGCTCCTCCTGTATTACAATAACCCAGCACAGACAGGACACCACAGAGTGCTCCTCCTGTATTACAATAACCCGGCACAGACAGGACACCACAGAGTGCTCCTCCTGTATTACAATAACCCAGCACAGACAGGACACCACAGAGTGCTCCTCCTGTATTACAATAACCCAGCACAGACAGGACACCAAAGTGCTCCTCCTGTATTACAATAACCCAGCACAGACAGGACACCACAGAGTGCTCCTCCTGTATTACAATAACCCAGCACAGACAGGACACCAGAGTGCTCCTCCTGTATTACAATAACCCAGCACAGACAGGACACCACAGAGTGCTCCTCCTGTATTACAATAACCCAGCACAGACAACAAACTATTGTCTGCTCCACCTGTATTATAATAATCCGGAAAAGACAACAAACTATAGTCTGCTCCACCTGTATTATAATAATCCGGAAAAGACAAGCAACTATCGTCTACTTCACCTGTAATACAATAACCCCGCACAGAATAGACACCAGAGTCTACTTCACCTGTATTCATATAACCCAGAACATACGTATTGATGTAATACAGATGGAACAGATTCTAGTGTACTTTAACAGACAAGACATTAGAGTGCGCTCCACCTGTATTACAGGAACCCAAGTCCCGGCACATACAGTACGCTAGAATCTGCTCCACCTGTATTACAATAACCCAGCACAGGAAAGACACCAGAGACTGCTCCTCCTGTATTACAATAACCCAGCACAGACAGGACACCAGAGTGCTCCTCCTGTATTACAATAACCCAGCACAGACAGGACACCACAGAGTGCTCCTCCTGTATTACAATAACCCGGCACAGACAGGACACCACAGAGTGCTCCTCCTGTATTACAATAACCCAGCACAGACAGGACACCAGAGTGCTCCTCCTGTATTACAATAACCCAGCACAGACAGGACACCACAGAGTGCTCCTCCTGTATTACAATAACCCGGCACAGACAGGACACCACAGAGTGCTCCTCCTGTATTACAATAACCCAGCACAGACAGGACACCACAGAGTGCTCCTCCTGTATTACAATAACCCAGCACAGACAGGACACCAAAGTGCTCCTCCTGTATTACAATAACCCAGCACAGACAGGACACCACAGAGTGCTCCTCCTGTATTACAATAACCCAGCACAGACAGGACACCAGAGTGCTCCTCCTGTATTACAATAACCCAGCACAGACAGGACACCACAGAGTGCTCCTCCTGTATTACAATAACCCAGCACAGACAACAAACTATTGTCTGCTCCACCTGTATTATAATAATCCGGAAAAGACAACAAACTATAGTCTGCTCCACCTGTATTATAATAATCCGGAAAAGACAAGCAACTATCGTCTACTTCACCTGTAATACAATAACCCCGCACAGAATAGACACCAGAGTCTACTTCACCTGTATTCATATAACCCAGAACATACGTATTGATGTAATACAGATGGAACAGATTCTAGTGTACTTTAACAGACAAGACATTAGAGTGCGCTCCACCTGTATTACAGGAACCCAAGTCCCGGCACATACAGTACGCTAGAATCTGCTCCACCTGTATTACAATAACCCAGCACAGGAAAGACA
Organism: Rhinoderma darwinii; assembly: GCF_050947455.1. Taxonomy (NCBI): domain Eukaryota; kingdom Metazoa; phylum Chordata; class Amphibia; order Anura; family Rhinodermatidae; genus Rhinoderma; species Rhinoderma darwinii. Next base: position 235,605 of record NW_027461853.1, on the reverse strand, counting down.
CCAGAGACTGCTCCTTTAGTAATAGAATGACCAGGCACAGACAAGACACTATAGTCTGCTCCACCTGTATTCAAATTACCCAGCACAGACAAGACACCAGAATGCTCCTCTTTTATTACAATGAGCCGGAATAGACTAGAACTAGAGCAGGGGTGTCAAGCACTCGGCCCGCGGGACACAGCGCCGCTAATACAGGCTCTGCTACGGGACTCGGTGGAATTCCCTGACATCGCTGCCCATATATGGACAGTGTTGTCAGGGTCTTACCCAGAGCGGAGTCCCGAGCAGAGCGCTAGTACAGGCTCTGCTCTGGGACTGTGGAAATAACTGACATCGCTGGTGGTGACGTACAAACATGTAACACGTGTTTATTACATCCGTATCGTTTCCTAATTACACGCATTATGTCCCTGTCCTCTCATATTACCGGCATAATGTCACTGTCCCCTCATATTACTGGCATTATGTCCGGTGTAGGAGGGTACAGGGACATAATGCCAGTAATATGTCCCTGTTCCCTCATCTTCGAGGCATTATGTCCCTGCTCCTTCATATTACCGGCTTTATGTCCTTGTTCCTTCATATTACAGGCATTATGTCCCTGTTCCTTCATATTACCGGCATTATGTCCCTGTTCCTTCATATTACCGGCATTATGTGCCTGTTCCTTCATATTTCAGGCATTATGTCCCTGTTCCTTCATATTACCGGCATTATGTCCCTGTTCCTTCATATTACCAGCATTATGTGCCTGTTCCTTCATATTACAGGCATTATGTCCCTGTTCCCTCATATTACCGGCATTATGTCCCTGTTCCCTCATATTACCGGCATTACGTCCCTGTTCCTTCATATTACCGGCATTATGTCCCTGTTCCATCATATTTCAGGCATTATGTCCCTGTTCCTTCAAATTACCGGCATTATGTCCCTGTTCCTTCATATTACAGGCATTATTTCCCTGTTCCTTCATGTTACAGGCATTATGTCCCTGTTCCCTCCTTTTACCGCATTATGTCCCTTTTCTATTACAGGGTGTAGAAGAAACCAGAGTCTGCTCCACCTGTATTAAAATAAGCCCTCACAGACAAGAAATAGAGTCTGCTCCACCTGTATTACAATAAGGAGTCAACACATTAGAGTTGGCTGCTACATTAACCTAGCACCAAAAAAACCACCTTTGGTTATTATAGCCTCAAACTTTGGTTGACTGGTTATTGTAATGCAGGTGGAGCAGACTCTGGCGTCTCCTCTTTATCGGGTATTGTAAAACGGGTGGAGCAAACGTTGTTGTTTTTTTTTTTTGTGCAAGATTATTGTTTCAGCAATGTCTGTATTGCAATACCCGGCACAGAGGAGACACCAGAGTCTGCTCCGCCTGTATTACAATACCCGGCACAGAGGAGACACCAGAGTCTGCTCCACTTGTATTGCAATACCCGGCACAGAGGAGACACCAGAGTCTGCTCCACTTGTATTACAATACCCGGCACAGAGGAGACACCAGAGTCTGCTCCACTTGTATTACAACACCCGGCACAGAGGAGACACCAGAGTCTGCTCCACTTGTATTACAATACCCGGCACAGAGGAGACACCAGAGTCTGCTCCACTTGTATTACAATACCCGGCACAGAGGAGACACCAGAGTCTGCTCCGCCTGTATTACAATACCCGGCACAGAGGAGACACCAGAGTCTGCTCCGCCTGTATTACAATACCCGGTACAGAGGAGACACCAGAGTCTGCTCCACTTGTATTACAATACCCGGCACAGAGACACCAGAGTCTGCTCCGCCTGTATTACAATAACCACCCTTTACCCAGTCCTCGCCAGTGTGATTGCTTGTTCTCTATCGGCGTCAAGCAGTTTCCCTGGCATCTGTTATAAATCTGACTACTACCCTCATCATTGTTATTTACAGATGTCCCATGCTTCCTTCCGTCTCCTAATGTACAATGTTCCGTTTCTTCTGGACAGTGTGATATTATGACGGGTCATCTGCCCGCAGGATCCGTGACCCGGCTTCATCACACGCGGCAATGTCTCTCCCTGTCCGGCAGCCACATAATGTATGAAGCAGCATCTGCACCGACACGAGAGCGGCCGCACATAGAACAGGGGGACTAGCGGGAGGCCAGACAATAGCAGGCACAGCTCTGTTGTAGACAAGGTGGGTGGCTCTTAGAAGAGCCTTTGTGTTCTTACTGCAGGGACGGGGCACATTACTTGGCGCTGGTGTACTTGGTGACGGCCTTGGTGCCCTCGGACACGGCGTGCTTGGCCAGCTCTCCAGGCAGCAGCAGGCGCACGGCAGTCTGGATCTCCCGGGAGGTGATGGTGGAGCGCTTGTTGTAGTGAGCCAGGCGGGAGGCTTCCCCTGCGATGCGCTCGAAGATGTCATTGACGAAGGAGTTCATGATGCCCATGGCCTTGGACGAGATGCCGGTGTCAGGGTGGACCTGCTTGAGCACCTTGTACACGTAAATGGCGTAGCTTTCCTTCCTGCTCTTTCTCCGCTTCTTGCCGTCCTTCTTCTGTGTCTTGGTCACGGCTTTCTTGGAGCCCTTCTTGGGCGCCGGGGCAGACTTGGCGGGCTCAGGCATGATAACACACTGCGATCCGCTCACAACTGAGATAATGGAATGCTTTACCCTTCCACCGCTGCTGTATTTATACACGGGCTATGCAAATGAGCAACGCTGCCTGACCGCTGTTCTACTGGAAGAGCAAGTCATGTGACCTATGGAATCGTCATAAGCCACTCCCAGTGCAGCTAATTGGTGGTTCCCACAAGTCTGTTCTCTGTTGGTGGCTTTAAATCTATCCAATCACAGGAGCTGGTGAGCGGTGCAGTAGCTTATAAACGGCAGCAGAAAGGGTGTGATTGTTACGATACGGACTGGAGATTTCTCTGCTTTAGCGATGTCTGGACGCGGTAAACAGGGAGGCAAAGTGCGGGCTAAAGCCAAGACCCGCTCATCCCGGGCAGGACTTCAGTTCCCTGTAGGTCGTGTGCACAGACTTCTCCGCAAGGGCAACTACGCTCAGAGGGTCGGCGCCGGCGCTCCGGTCTACCTGGCCGCTGTGCTGGAATATCTGACCGCTGAGATCCTGGAACTGGCCGGAAATGCCGCCCGGGACAACAAGAAGACCCGAATTATCCCCCGTCACTTGCAGCTGGCCGTGCGCAATGACGAGGAGCTCAACAAGCTGCTGGGTGGTGTGACCATCGCTCAGGGAGGCGTCCTGCCCAACATCCAGGCCGTTCTGCTGCCCAAGAAGACCGAGAGCAGCAAAAGCGCCAAGAGCAAGTGAGCGCCGCTTATCCCACATTTAACCACAAAGGCTCTTTTAAGAGCCGCCCACGTGATCCTTAGAACAGAGCTCTCACCGCTGATCTCCGATATGTAAACGTTCTGTGCCAGATAAGTGGCTCTGCTTGTACAGAGATCTAGCCATCAGGAGGTGGCGACAATCTCTATTATGAATTCATATACCGCGGGGATAAACATTGAAGAGGAAGCCGTAGGGGGTGTGTAGAACTGCTGCGTTACTCATGACCTATACATTCACTACTGCCTCGTGTAGATGATGGCGCTGTCCTCATTGGTGCACTAACTATACTGTACAGGACACATTAATAGTACAACTACTCCAGTGATTCATGTTCATGATCTACAACTCGCCCCCGACTACATAGTGTCTTAAATTATATCTTCCAGTCTCAAGAGCGTTGTCACAATTCGGTCCTCCTGGAGTATAACCACCATCATCCCAGGTGTTTAGGCTAAGATTCCATCCCCGCGTCATGTACCGATAAGAGCAGTTCCTAAACTACAAAGGAGAAGTCCTACGAGGGGTCTGCGGCAATGCTTTATATACACAGGAGACGCTATTCGGGTAACAAACCATTCCTCTCAAGAACTCTTAGCTTCTAATTCTGCCCTGGTGTACACCACCAACTAAATGTGAACAAATGAAAAAGGGAGGGGAAGAGAAGGGAAAGAAGCGCACGGATCAAAGGATCTCTCGAATTGGTAGTTTGTTTTGAAAATCTGGTAACATTTGTAGCAATGAGAGCAGCTTGGAAAACACGGCCCCTCCAACATTGGGTTTTGCTCTTGTAAAATGCCGTATCAGCTGCATCAGTTTCTCCTTTTTCATTCATTGAATGCGTCTCACTAAATGCTGCTCTGCAAGAAACTGCACGCGTTACTGTAATAAAGTGAGTCCTATATAGGGACAGCAGACAGATTCATTATTAGTACTAGAGGTTACTAGATTTATTGCCAGCAGCCTTATTAATCCCAGCCGTCCGGCAGAATGAGATACGAAGCAATACGAGCCGATACGTGTGTCAAAGTTGGTCCCAGTAACAGATTTATTGTTTGTTGTAAGAATCTGGTAACATTAGTAGCAGTGACAGCAGCTAAGAAAACACTGGCCCTCTCTCCAAGGATTGCGGAAAGCACGTTGCCCAGCAGCAAGCTGGACGCCGAAGAAGCAACACCGCAAGTCCGCTGTGTGATCCACTGCTCGTGCGCTTATACAGCGCTATGAGCAACTGAGCGGATATTCAGCGGTGAGTTTCTGCCACTCGTGTACATGCAGGCATCGGCACAAACGGCGTCCGGCAGCGCCGCTACGAGGATGTGTTTTCCTGCCGGAGGATCACTCGGCAGCAAGTATAGCACTAAGGCACTCATTCCCTTCAGATTAACATTCCCTGGTCTAAGACCCAATTCAGTCAGCTGCTTCTAGGACGTTATTAGGAGACACACTGCAGTCCACATATCCGGCTCCTCACTGAAAGACCGACGTGATACTGAAGCCCTTACCCCCGTGTATATAGAAGTAGAAGGTCACTGCTCAGATACACGAGCGGTCACCAGCAGACATCATAGCTGATCTATAGAGGATGTGGCGGCTCTGAGAAGAGCCTTTGTGTTGTGTAAGATGGAGCAGAACAGGAGCGGAATTAACCTCCGAAGCCGTAGAGAGTGCGGCCCTGGCGTTTGAGCGCGTACACCACGTCCATAGCAGTGACGGTCTTCCTCTTGGCGTGCTCGGTGTAGGTGACGGCGTCACGGATGACGTTCTCCAGGAAAACCTTCAGGACGCCGCGAGTCTCTTCATAGATGAGACCGGAGATGCGTTTGACGCCTCCCCTGCGAGCTAGACGGCGGATTGCAGGCTTGGTGATGCCCTGGATGTTATCACGGAGCACCTTCCTGTGCCGCTTGGCACCGCCCTTTCCGAGTCCTTTTCCTCCTTTACCACGACCAGACATCCTGTAAGCTGGAGCTGAAGAGAACTATTGTACCAAGAACCGCGGGGCGCGTCTTTATATAGACCTTGGGTGGACCAGAGAGAGAACTGTCATGTATGTCACTTCCGGGGCGTTTCTCTCAGTAAATTCACTTTACCAATCCCTCCCGTTGATTGGCTTAACTGAGATTTTGAATTTCAGGCTCATTTTACAATACCGGCCGGCCGCTCTTTTCCCGCTTCTAGCACGACTGCTATGTAATCTCTATCTGCCCCAAATCTAAACAAGGAACAAGCGTGACGTCTTGGATTAGTATGGCGGCTGCTCGTCATCTGCCGTCAGGTTCAGGATTTGTGTGCCCGCAGATCACCCCTCAGGCCACCAGCACCACAACGGTTTTATAGAATGAATAGGGAGGAGAGGACTCGGGCAGTGTTAATGGGTTTAGAAATCTGATTTACAACGGTGACCGGGACTACACCCGATGATCAGGACCTCACAGAATAAGACTACAATTCCCCTGCGCTTGTGTTCACACCTAGCAGAGAATACCTGCTCCCCACCCTACCTGGTTTGCCTTTACAAGGAGTAGGGAACAAGGACTCCGCACACACTGGTCAGCGGTGGATCATTAGCTGCACATAACGGCGTCATTCATAGCAGTAGCAGCGGAGGTTATTATAGGAAGAGCGATGTGCGGTCATCAGTGAGGAGTGGGGCGGGTTATCGCTACGATACAGCCGGAGAGGGAGGTGATGAATACAGCGCAGACATCCGGCATAACACATGACAGGACTGCTGAAAGGGCCGGATAACGTGAGCGCTAGAGACGAGGACTGGTTATAGTGTAAATGGCGCCAAGCACTGAAAGGGTTAACATGGCACCTCCACATATTAATAGCAGAGCACCGAGAAGCCAGCGGGAGAGTCGCGGTAGAATAACAGAGGAAAAGGATTCACCTCGTTTGAGGAATGATTTGGTGGCTCTGAAAAGAGCCTTTGTGTTGTAGTCGGTGACCGGTTCAGACCTAAGCCCTCTCCCCCCGGATCCTGCGGGCCAGTTGAATGTCTTTGGGCATGATAGTGACCCTCTTGGCGTGGATGGCGCACAGGTTGGTATCCTCAAACAGTCCGACCAGATAAGCCTCGCTGGCCTCCTGCAGAGCCATGACTGCTGAGCTCTGGAAGCGCAGATCAGTCTTGAAGTCCTGAGCGATCTCCCGCACGAGGCGCTGGAAGGGCAGCTTACGGATAAGAAGCTCGGTGGACTTCTGGTAGCGGCGGATTTCACGGAGAGCGACTGTGCCCGGGCGGTAACGATGAGGCTTCTTCACTCCGCCGGTAGCGGGAGCGCTCTTCCGTGCAGCTTTAGTAGCCAGCTGCTTGCGGGGCGCTTTCCCGCCGGTGGATTTACGCGCAGTCTGCTTTGTTCTGGCCATTGCTCTACAACAACGTGCACACTTGTAGACTGATACGAGGAGAGGACAGAGCAGAGTATTTATACACTTGAGCGTGTCCTCATTGGTCCATGAAAGGCACACCCCTACATTCTATTGGCTTCATAAAAATATGCGCCCGACAAAGCAAATGTGATATTCGCGACCAATCACCGTCCACATAAGGACAGTGATGTCAGGAGCACAGCTGGAGTCCCAGGCAGAGTGCTAGAAATATAATAAAAAAAAATTTCCATAGGGCAAAGGTTCAGGTACCCATACAGTGGACATTATTTCTTCTAAAGTAGGCAGGAACACTATAGTTTGGTTCCCCCAAGTCAAATGCGTCACATTGTATAGACATCCTGAAAATGGTCCTGTGAGATTAAACTGGCTAAGGGTCTGCTTGTCGTTAGTTTAAACATACATGCTGTGGACCTACTTCAATATAAACCTGTAGGTTAGCTTGTGGGATTCTAGTGAGTGCGCATACATTATCCTGCTGCTGCATTAGACAGGGTTCATATATCCCTGACTGTTCATTACATACATATCCTTGCTCTGTTAACTGGCACAAATCTATATTCCTTGTCTTATTCTGAGAATCTATGTGTGTTCCCTTCATTTCCGGCATCCAATATTGTCCTAATAATGTCACCGGATCAATCATTACCATTGGCATAACAATACATTTGCATAATAGAGTAGGATTTTTCACATTGAATGCTATTAGTCTTCCTGCGCACCATTTAGGTGTACCCTCAGTATACTCAGGCTGGAACAATAACCACGTATCATTTCTCTCTCCTATGGGCAGAATGTCTGTCCATTGCCTAACATGACTACTAAACAATTTATTCTTACAATTATTCATCTGTTCTTGTTGCCACATGGTGTTAAGCGTACATACTGTCCAATTCACAAAAGTTGATACATTCTGTAATGTTCTATATTCGGTTAGCATACTTTCATTAAAAACATTTAGGAACAGTTCATCTATAGCTAACCCTTTTTGCTGTAAGTGAGAGGTAGTCGGTAACCATGAGGCACCTATCCTTAATGCAGTAGATGTGTCGTCTCCCACTGAGTTTCATTTGTTCATAACGGTCTCTAACTGTATCTCATTCAATACTCCGAATCCCGTTCCTGCCCCTCCTAATAGCGGGTCATACCATTCTCTTTTTTGTCTATGACAGCTGGGGGATTCAGGGAAGGAAATATTGAAGTGTACATTCTTTCTCTGCTGTTGGGTTACAGCGCTCTTACAAGTGTGTGCGATTCTTTCCAGACTTTGTTCTGTTATATGTGGCTTAAAACTATCTCTTAAAATTGTTATCAAGAATACAAAATATCTTCTATTTCTTATTTGGCTATTATTCATACATAATATCATCCCATCAGTTTCTTTTATTACAATCGTAGAGTTGAGCCTCTCCTTGTTGCATCTTTCATAAGTCTTATTTATCATTTTGTTTCTATTTTTACTGGTTGTATATTTCTGTCGATACTGTAAATCTGGTTCATAACAACAAAACAACAGCCGTCTCTTCTTGTATGCTAATGTTGGCTGTTTTGTCTATGTGAAGGTACACAGTCCCTCCATGTGGTCCCTTTGGTTGTAGTCACATTTGTAGTATAACACGGGGCATTGGCCTTACAGGTGTAGTTACCCTGCTTTCTATCCACTGTGGCATTCGCCCACCCTGTCCTGAACTGTTCCAGTGATTCTGTACTGATTACGTGTACAGGAGTAGCAGTTCTGCCTTTTTGGATAAGAGCACACGCAACAACCGCCGCAACAACCGCAAAGATCTTCATTCTTCTGGCTGAAGAACCTTTTTACAATGACAGGCGTGAATCCAGCTTGCCTTTCCTTCCAGCTTCACTGAGGTGCTTGTAACGAGTAGGACTTGAAAAGGACCATCAAACCTTGGCTCAAGGCTCTTCCTCACGTGTCTTTTGACAACGACCCAATCTCCTGGTTCTAGCTTATACGTCCCTTCAACTGAATCAGGACCTGGAATGGAAGCAAAGACTTGTGCATACACCTTGGTCAATTGTTTGTTCAGCGTTTATACATAATCTGTTAGTCTACCATACTGCATTTGGAGCACCTGTGGAAAATAACATCCTAATCTGGGAGCCGATCCAAATAAGATCTCATATGGGCTGAGACCTGTCTTACTGAGAACAAGGCTAATGGTAGACACTCGGTCCATGGTTTCCCGGTTTCTACCATTGCTTTTTTGATTTTCAATTTGAGAGTCCCATTTAGTCTCTCAACCTTCCCACTGCTCTGCGGATGGTATGGTGTGTGGAGTGCTTGGTTTATACCTAACGAAGATAAAACATTGTTCATGATTTCACCCGTAAAGTGTGTTCCTCAATTACTTCCGGCACTCCATATCTGCACACCACTTCATTTATCAGCTTCTTGGCTGTGGCTACGGCTGTAGCTTTGGTGACTGGAAATGCTTCTGGCCATCCTGAAAAGAGATCAATACAAACAAGCACATACTCATAGGTACCAACTTTGGGTAGTTGAATATAGTCTATCTGCAGTCTCTGGAACGGATATATAGGTCTGGGTGTGTGCTTCTGTGGTACTTTTACAGTTCTTCCAATATTATGTGTTGCACAGATCATGCATCCTTGTGTAAAACTGCTGGCCATCACACTAAACCCTGGAGCATACCACACCTTGTTTACCAAGTCCATCATTGCCGTTTTTGATTGGTGAGTCGCTCCATGTGTTATTTGGGCCATCATTGGGAACATTGTCTTAGGCAGGCACGGTTTATTCTGGCATTGCCAGAGGCCATCTTTTCGTAGCGTTGCTCCTTGGGCCGTCCACTTGTCTTTTTCTTCTTTTGTTGTCCTTGAAGTTTTTGCAGTAGTTCCGGGCTTACAGCTGGTCTTGTTTCCTCTGGATCTTTTATCTGACATACGGCTGCTAACGCGGGTAGCTTCTGTGCTGCTTGCTTTGCCGCTTCGTCTGCCAGGGCATTTCCCCTTGCTTCTGGTGTGTTGGCCGTAGTGTGAGCTTTTATCTTTATTACTGCTACCTCAGTTGGTAATAATAAAGACTCCATCAAATACTTTACGAAATCCGCATTCTTAACTGGGGTACCTGCTGAAGTCAAAAATTGTCTTGCCCTCCATATGAGGCCATAATCATGTGCAATCCCAAATGCATACCGAGAGTCAGTGTAGATATTTGCTGTTTTACCTGTGGCCTGATGGCAGGCTTGGGCAAGTGCTTTTAGTTCTGCTTCTTGTGCGGAGCGTGAGGCCGGTAAGGATGCTGTTTCAAGTACGGTATGTTCTGTGGTGACTGCATAGCCTGTGAAGAAAGAACCTTGCACACAATACCGTGAACCATCCACAAAGAGTATCAGGTCTGGGTTTTGGAGTGGGGTATCTTTCACATGTGCGAACCCCACTGTTTCCTGGGCCATAAGGGCCATACAATCATGTTCTTCAGTATCTGGTAGATATTCTGACCATACTTTACCTGTCTCTACTCCCCCTTGCTCCAGAGGCAGTAAGGTAGCTGGGTTCAAAGTGGTACACCTATGGAGTGTGACCTGCTCAGGGAGAAGAAGCGCACAGGTTAATCTTAGATGTCTGGCAGTGGACAAATGCTTAGGTTGTACTTGAGTTAGAATAGCAGTAATATCATGGGGGGCGTATATCTGTACAGGAAATGCTAATACGAGATCAGACGCTTTATTCAACATAAGATTAACTGCAATAATAGCTCGTACACAGGATGGGGATCCACGGGCAACCGGGTCAAGCCTAGCTGAATAGTAGGCAACTGGGCGCTGTTGTGGACCATGTGCTTGCGTAAGTACAGACGTGGCATGGCCATTTTGTTCAGTACAATATAGTCTAAAAATCTTGTCATAATTGGGGGTCCCGAGAGCTGGGGCTGTCTGGACCACCAATTTCAAAGTGTGGAAGTTCTCTTCAGCTTCAGGCGTAAGATGGAAAGGCTGGCTACTGAGGCAGTCATACAGAGGCTGCATGAGAATGGATGCGGAACGAATCCATGATCTGCAGTAAGAGACTAAACCTAAAAATGTACGTAAAGCATTTAAAGATTTTGGAACTGGTATTTGTACAATAGTTTCTACTCTGGTGTGTGTGAGATGCCTCGTGCCTTGTGCTACACAGTGTCCTAAAAATACAACTTGAGTACAACAAAATTGCAATTTATCTTTAGAGGCCTTGCACCCATTTTCTGCTAAAAACTTCAACAGTGATACCGAAGCTTGGATACACGCTTCAGAAGAGGGACAGCAAAGAAGTAAATCATCGACATACTGCAATCCTCTCTTTTTGCCTTGTCCTTCCTGTTTTGCTCTTTTTGCTCCTCTTCGTCTTCCTCATCCCCTCCCTCTGCTCCTTTATTTGTTTTACCTGCCCTAGTAATTACCCCTGCTGGTGCTAACACCACAGGGGCCATTCCCGCAATCTGCTTATATGGTTCCGGTATATGCGTGGGGGCAGGCGCAAAAGGGTTGTTGTTCGAGTATCCTGGCACTACTGAGTATATATATACCTAGAGGATTTTTGTCCCTAGGTCTGGGAGCGCCACATGCATAACATACATCCCTCCACTCCAGGTTCTGAGAACCGCACCTAAAACACGTCCATCCTTCTGGACCATTTGCCGTTCTGTCTCCATACCCCGGGGGTCTACCCACCTTCTCTGTCCTTTTTCCTGGATTTTCATTATAACAATCATAATAAAACTTATTCTTACATTCTGTTTCCATGCATCCCCCTGCGTTACTTCCTCTGACACTTCTTCCATGCTTCGGCTTTCTCAGTCAACCCTTTATCTTTCAGCCATCCACGCTTTGTGTCACAACATTCATTCCATTTGTCTGCGTCTAACCGTCCATGGGATTCTAGACAACATGCTTTCATTAATTTTTTTATTCCCTGTGTCGTCTTTTTACCTTCTCTTTCTGCTACTACCTATTTGGCGGTTTGTCCTTTAGGGTGTTCATCTTTAAAGAGGGTAACCAAGTTTCCCATCTTGTGACTGTAAGTGGTGGCCTTAGGCACACCCGTATTTTGTTACAGATTTTAGCTACTGACAGATGACTTCTATTCTCATCTATTTTAGACAGTTTCTAGTTTCCGTACTTACTTTCTACTCTGGACAGAGAATCTTCCCTTTACAGTCCTTCTTATTTACTTTAAACACCACTCAAGGAGATATCCTCCACACCATAACAGTAAAACGGCTAGTATCCCTAGTCCAAATAATAGGGCGAGTGTCAAATCCAAGTGTTGATTCATCATGCCGGATTATTGGACTGCACAAAATTTTCGATTTCCGGGCTAAAATCTAGCCTATCATAATCCCCGTAGTCACCTGAAGCATGTACACATGTTTCTGGTAATTTGCCCGATTATCGGAATTGGTTTTTTTTTTGTTTTTTTTCATCTTTAAAAAATTTCCTTATTCTAAAATGCATTTGTGACACAAAACTGGGATTCTACAACATTCATACAAATACTGCCATAGAGATCAGGCACTTTATCCTGAGGGTAGGATTTATTTTAGACTTGACCAGATTTTTACACTAAAAATACCCTCATGTGGCCCCTCTATTCCTTAGGAGTACTACCGGGAAGGTGACCTACCAGACAGGAAGGTGCAGAGCAGAGTTTGTAAGAATGAAGTCTTCTTACCTTGCTGCAGCAGTGGTCTGCACGTTCCTTCGTCCGGGAGGTCGCCACTCTAGTCCCGGGAGATCCCCTGGGTGGGGTGCCGTCCTTCTGGTCAAGTCCCTGTTCGGGCGCCAATTTCTGTGATCGCAATGGGGTCACTTTACGCCTTGATCATCTATGCAGGTTCAAATCAGGTGGGGGGGTGCGAGCTGCTCGGAGAAGTAACAGATACACTGAGACGTTTCTCAAGGTAAAATACTTCTAATTTATTGAACTACAAACGTTCATACTTATAGCATCAGACGAACAAAGAACATTCCATAACATATGAGTCATCTGTATATTCTATCCTTACATCTTCCTTTCCCATAAAAGCTCATTGGTGGAGCACCAGGTATTCCCTTAGGTTTCCTTTATGCTTAGGGGGGTGGTCAAGCGATTGACCACCATCTGTTTGCAATTTGAAGGGACGGCAGAGCATCTGCAAACTATTTCTTCTCTTAACCTTTCTAAAATACCTTTATATTGTAATACATGTTCTCCTTTATAACATTTCACTCCTTATGGTCCCAAATACATTATATATGTATATTTATACCATAACAATATTATCGGCATTATGTCCCTGTTCCTTCATATAACAGGCATTATGTCCCTGTTTCTTCATATTACCGGCATTATGTCCCTGTTCCTTCATATTACAGGCATTATGTCCCTGTTCCCTCATCTTACCGGCATTATATCCCTGTTCCTTCATATTACCGGCATTATATCCCTGTTCCTTCATATTACCGGCATTATGTCCCTGTTCCTTCATATTACAGGCATTATATCCCTGTTCCTTCATATTATCGGCATTACATCCCTGTTCCTTCATATTATCGGAATTATGTCCCTGTTCCTTCATATAACAGGAATTATGTCCCTGTTTCTTCATATTACCGAGATTATGTCCCTGTTCCTTCATATTACCGACATTATGTCCCTGTTCCTTCATATTACCGGCATTATGTCCCTGTTCCTTCGTATTACAGGCATTATGTCCCTGTTCCTTCATCTTACCGGCATTATATCCCTGTTCCTTCATATTACCGGCTTTATGTCCCTGCTCCCTCATCTTACAAGCATTATGTCCCTGTTCCTTCATTTCATCGGTATTACGTCCCTGTTCCTTTATGAGGGTACAGGGACATAATGCCGGTAATATCTCCCTGCTCCATTATATTACCTGCATTATATCCCTGTTCCTTCATATTACCGGCATTATGTCCCTGTTCCTTCATATTACAGGCATTATGTCCCTGTTCCTACTTATTATCGGCATTATGTCCCTGTTCCTTCATATTACAGGCATTATGTCCCTGTTCCTTCATATTACAGGCATTATGTCCCTGTTCCTACTTATTATCGGCATTATGTCCCTGTTCCTACATATTACAGGCATTATGTCCCTGTTCCTTCATATTATCGGCATTATGTCCCTGTTCCTTCATATTATCGGAATTACGCACCTGTTCCTTCATATTACAGGCATTATGTCCCTGTTCCCTCATCTGAACCGGCATTATGTGCATGTTCCCTCATCTTACAGGAATGATATCCCTGTTCCTTCATAATACCGGCATTATGTCCCTGTTCCCTCATCTTACCAGCATTATATCCCTGTTCCTTCATATTACCGGCATTATGTCCCTGTTCCCTCATCTTACCAGCATTATATCCCTGTTCCTTCATATTACCGGCATTACGTCCCTGTTCCTTCATATTACAGGCATTTACATAGTTACATAGTTAGTACGGCTGAAAAAAGACACATGTCCATCAAGTTCAACCAAGGGAAGGGAAAAGGGAAGGAAAAATTTCTACACAGAGGAGCTAATACTTTTTTGTTCTAGGAAATTATCTTTGCCTTTTTTGCAGCATCTCCTGTCCCTGCTGTGACGGCTCCTGCGGTGTCTACTGTCCCTGCTGTGACGGCTCCTGCGGTATCTCCTGTTCCTGCTGTGACGGCTCCTGCGGTAGGCTATTCCATAGATTCACAGTTCTCACAGTATAGAAGCCTTGTCGCCTCTGCAGCTTGAACCTTTTTTTCTCCAGACGGAGGGAGTGTCCCCTTGTTTTTTGAGGGGGTTTTACAAGGAACAGGATTTCACCATATTTTTGGTATGTGCCATTAATATATTTATATAAGTTAATCATGTCCCCCCTTAGTCGTCTTTTTTCAAGGCTAAATAGGTTTAGTTCTTTCAATCTTTCCTCATAACTTAGATTCTCCATGCCCCTTATTAGTTTTGTTGCTCTTCTTTGTATTTTTCATCCTTTCTATGAACTGGAGCCCAGAACTGGACTGCATTTTCTAGATGAGGCCTCACCAATGCTTTGTAAAGTGGTAATATTACATCCCTGTCCCGTGAGTCCAGGCCTCTTATAATACACGACAATATCCTGCTGGCCTTTGAAGCAGCTGATTGACACTGCATGCTGTTATTGAGTTTATGATTTACAAGTACACCCAGATCCTTCTCAACAAGTGACTCCCCCAGTGTAGCGCCCCCTAGGACATATGATGCATGCAGGTTGTTTGTACCCAGATGCATAACTTTACATTTATCTACATTAAACTTCATCTGCCAAGTGGACGCCCAAACACTTAGTTTGTTTAAATCTGCCTGCAATTCATGAACATCTTCCATAGACTGAACTATATTACATAGCTTGGTGTCATCTGCAAAAATAGAAATAGTGCTATTAATCCCATCCTCTATATCATTAATAAATAAGTTGAATAATAGTGGTCCCAGCACTGAACCCTGGGGTACACCACTTATAACTGGGGACCATTCAGAGTAGGAATCATTGACCACAACTCTTTGGATACGGTCCTTGAGCCAATTCTCAATCCAATTACAAACTATACTTTCTAAACCTATAGTCCTTAATTTACCCATTAGACGTCTATGAGGGACAGTGTCAAATGCCTTTGCAAAGTCCAAAAACACTAAATCCACAGCGGCCCCTCTGTCTAGGCTTCTGCTCACCTCTTCATATAAACACTATATCCACAGCGGCCCCTCTGTCTAGGCTTCTGCTCACCTCTTCATATAAACACTATATCCACAGCGGCCCCTCTGTCTAGGCTTCTGCTCACCTCTCATATAAACACTATATCCACAGCGGCCCCTCTGTCTAGGCTTCTGCTCACCTCTTCATAAAAACAGATTAGGTTAGTTTGACAACTTCTGTCCTTAGTAAAACCGTGCTGGCTGTCACTTATAATGCTATTTATTGTCACATAATCCTGTATATAGTCCCTCAAAAGCCCCTCAAACATTTTCCCCACGATGGATGTTAAGCTTACTGGTCTATAATTACCCGGGGAAGACCTAGAGCCCTTTTTGAAAATAGGCACCACATTTGCGCTGCACCAGTCCCTTGGCACTATACCAGTCACTAGATATTCTCTGAATATTATGAAAAGGGGGACAGAAATAACTGAACTAAGCTCCTTAAGAACTCTAGGGTGTAACCCATCTGGTCCCGGGGCCTTGTGCACATTTATTTTATTTTATTTAGCTTGGACCATATCTACATTCATCCAATTCAGTATATCAACTGATATATTAACAGCACTGGCACCGGCTACATCAGCTCCTCAGCACTGACACCGGCTACATCAGCTGCTCTTTCTTCAGTTCTATATACAGAGCTAAATAACCCATTTAGTAACTCTGCCTTCTCTTGATCCCCTGTGATCAACTCCCCATTACCATTATCTAGGGGTCCTACATGTTCAGACCTTGGCTTTTTAGCATTTATATACTTGAAGAATTTTTTGGGATTTGTTTTACTATCCTTGGCCACCTGCCTTTCATTTTGTATTTTTGCTAATTTTATTACATTTTTACAGATTTTATTAAGCTCTTTATATTTTACAAAGGCTGCAGATGTACCCTCAGATTTGTATTTTTGAAATGCCCTTTTTTTGTCGTGTATTGCCCCTTTCACAGAAGGTGTAAGCCATGTGGGGTTTAATTTGAGTCGTTTATACTTGTTACCTATAGGAATAAATTTTGCACTATAATTACCCAAAGTAGATTTGAAAATCTCCCATTTATCATTTGTCCCATTATTTGACATTAGTTCTTCCCAGTCTTTATCCTGAATTGCCGCCCTCATCCTGGGGAAATTGGCTTTCTTAATATTACGTGTTTTTGCCCTCCCAGCCTGCGTCTGTTTTTTACAGTATAGGTAAAATGTAACTATATTGTGATCACTGTTAACGAGGTTTTCACGAACATTGAAATTCCCAACAAGCTCTGCATTATTAGAAATGACCAGATCCAACAGAGCTTCACCTCTAGTCGGGTCTTCCACAAACTGGCCCATAAAATTAAAATCTCCCATTATCACTACAGTGCCCGCCTGTGCAGCCCGCTCCATCTGTTTATATAGCTGACCTTCCATCTCCTCAGTTATATTGGGGGGTCTATAGATTACACCAAAAGTTATTTTTTCAGTGTTTACCTCCCTTTCTAGTTCCACCCACAAGGTTTCAACCTCCTCACAGTCTTCACCCACTATTGTCTCTTTCACACTCGCCTTCATATCACTTCTCACATACAGACAGTCTGCTAGTCTGTTCTGGGTTATTGTAATACAGATGGAGCAGACTATAGTTGCTAGTCTGTTCTGGGTTATTGTGATACAGGTGGAGCAGACTATAGTTTGTTGTCTGTGCCGGGTTATTATATTACAGGTGAAGTAGACTATAGTTGCTAGTCTGTTCTGGGTTATTGTAATACAGGTGGAGCAGACTATAGTTGCTAGTCTGTTCTGGGTTATTGTGATACAGGTGGAGCAGACTATAGTTTGTTGTCTGTGCCGGGTTATTATATTACAGGTGAAGTAGACTATAGTTGCTAGTCTGTTCTGGGTTATTGTAATACAGGTGGAGCAGACTATAGTTGCTAGTCTGTTCTGGGTTATTGTGATACAGGTGGAGCAGACTATAGTTTGTTGTCTGTGCCAGGTTATTATATTACAGGTGAAGTAGACTATAGTTGCTAGTCTGTCCCGGGTTATTGTATTACAGGTGGAGCAGACTATAGTTGCTGGTCTGTTCCGGATTATTGTAATACAGGTGCAGCAAACTTTGTTGTTTCTCTTTTTTGGTGCAAGGTTATTGTAGCCGCAAACTCTAGTGTGTTTAGTCGTTATTGTAATTGCCTGGTTATTGGAGGAGCAGTCTCTGGTTTCTTCTACACACTGTAATAGAATAGGGACATAATGCCGGTAATAGGAGGGAACAGGGACATAATGCCGGTAATAAGTAGGAACAGGGACATAATGCCGGAAAAAGGAAGGAACAGTGACATAATGCCGGTAATATAAAGGAACAGGGACATAATGCCTGTAATATGAAGGAACAGGGACATAATGCCTGTAATATGAAGGAACAGGGACATAATGCCGGTAATTTGAAGGAATAGGGACATAATGCCGGTAATATGAAGGAACACGGACATAATGCCGGTAATATGAAGGAATAGGGACATAATGCCGGTAATATGAAGGAACAGGGACATAATGCCGGTAATATGAAGGAACAGGGAAATAATGCCGGTAATATGAAGGAACAGGCACATAATGCCGGTAATATGAAGGAACAGGGACATAATGCCGATAATATAAAGGAACAGGGACATAATGCCGGTAATATGAAGGAACAGGGACATAATGGCAGTAATATGAAGAAACAGGGAAATAATGCTGGTAAGATGAGGGAGCAGGGACATAATGCCTGTAATATGAAGGAGCAGGGACATAATGCTGGTAAGAAGAGGGAACAGGGACATAATGCCGGTAATATGAAGAAACCGGGACATAATGCCTGTAATATAAAGGAACAGGGAAATAGTGCCGGTAATATGAAGGAACAGGGACATAATGCCGGTAATATGAAGGAATAGGACATAATGCCGGTAATATGAAGGAACAGGGAAATAATGCCGGTAATATGAAGGAACAGGGACATAATGCCTGTATTATGAAGGAACAGGGACATAATGCCGGTAATATGAAGGAATAGGACATAATGCCTGTAATATGCAGGAACAGGGACATAATGCCGGTAATATGAAGGAACAGGGACATAATGCCGGTAATATGAAGAAACAGGGACATAATGCCGGTAATATGAAGGAACAGGGAAATAATGCCTGTAATATGAAGGAACAGGGACATAATGCCGGTAATATGAAGGAACAGGGACATAATGCCTGTAATATGAAGGAACAGGGAAATAATGCCTGTAATATGAAGGAATAGGGACATAATGCCTGTAATATGAAGAAACAGGGACATAATGCCCGTAATATGAAGGAACAGGCACATAATGCTGGTAAGATGAGGGAACAGGGACATAATGCCAGTAATATGAGGGAACAGGGACATAATGCCGGTAATATGAAGGAATAAGGACATAATGCCGGTAATATGAAGGAGCAGGGACATAATGCCGGTAATATGAAGGAACAGGGAAATAATGCCTGTAATATGAAGGAACAGGGACATAATGCCGATAATATGAAGGAACAGAGACATAATGCCGGTAATATGAAGGAACAGGGACATGAAGCCTGTAATATGAAGGATCAAGGACATAATGCCTGTAATATTAAGAAACAGGGACATAATGCCGGTAATATGAAGGAATAAGGACATAATGCCGGTAATATGAAGGAGCAGGGACATAATAACGGTAATATGAAGGAACAGGGAAATAATGCCTGTAATATGAAGGAACAGGGACATAATGCCGATAATATGAAGGAACAGGGATATAATGCCTGTAATATGAAGTTAAAGGGACATAATGCCTGTAATATGAAGGAACAGGGACATAATGCCGGTAATATGAAGGAACAGAGACATAATGCCGGTAATATGAAGGAACAGGGACATGAAGCCTGTAATATGAAGGATCAAGGACATAATGCCTGTAATATTAAGAAACAGGGACATAATGCCGGTAATATGAAGGAACAGGGACATAATGCCGGTATTATGAAGGAACAGGGACATAATGCCTGTAATATGAGGAAACAGGGATGTAATGCCGGTAATATGATTGAACAGGGACATAATGCCGGCAATATGAAGGAACAGGGATATAATGCCTGTAATATGAAGGAACAGGGACATTATGCCGGTAATATGAAGGAACAGGGACATAATGCCTGTAATATAAAGGAACAGGGACATAATGCTGATAATATGAGGGAACAGGGACATAATGCCTGTAATATGAAGGAACAGGGACATAATGCCGGTAATATGAGGGGACAGGGACATAATGCCTGTAATATGAAGGAACAGGGACATAATGCTGATAATATGAGGGAACAGGGACATAATGCCTGTAATATGAAGGAACAGGGACATAATGCCGGTAATATGAGGGGACAGGGACATAATGCCTGTAATATGAAGGAACAGGGACATAATGCTGGTAATATGAGGGAACAGGGACATAATGCCTGTAATATGAAGGAACAGGGACATAATACCGGTAATATGAAGGAACAGGGACATAATGCCGGTAATATGAAGGAACAGGGACATAATGCCGGTAATATGAAGGAACAGGGACATAATGCCGGTAATATGAAGGAGCAGGGACATAATGCCTGTAATATGAAGGAACAGGGACATAATGCCGGTAATATGAAGGATCAGGGACATAATGCCGGTAATATGAAGGAACAGGGACATAATGTCGGTAATATGAAGGAACAGGGACATAATGCCGGTAATATGAAGGAACAGGGAAAAATGCCTGTAATATGAAGGAACAGGGACATACTGCCGGTAATATGAAGGAGCAGGGAAAAATGCCTGTAATATGAGGGAGCAGGGACATAATGCCTGTAATATGAAGGAGCAGGGACATAATGCTGGTAAGAAGAGGGAACAGGGACATAATGCCGGTAATATGAAGAAACAGGGACATAATGCCTGTAATATAAAGGAACAGGGAAATTGTGCCGGTAATATGAAGGAACAGGGACATAATGCCGGTAAGATGAAGGAACAGGGACATAATGCCGGTAATATGAAGGAGCAGGGACATAATGCCTGTAATATGAAGGAACAGGGACATAATGCCGGTAATATGAAGGAACAGGGACATAATGCTGGAAATATGAAGGAACAGGGACATAATGCTAGTAATATGAAGGAACTGGAAGATAATGCCGGTAATATGAAGGAACAGGGTGGGATATAATGCTGGTAAGATGAGGGAACAGGGACATAATGCAAGTAATATGAAGGAACAGGGACAAAATTCCGGTAATATGAAGGAACAGGGAAATAATGCCGGTAATATGAAGGAACAGGGACATAATGCCTGTAATATGAAGGAACAGTAACATAATGCCGGTAATATGAAGGAACAAGGACATAATGCCTGTAATATGAAGGAACAGGGACATAATGCAGGTAATATGAAGGATCAGGGACAAAATGGCTGTAATATGAGGGAACAGGGAAATAATGCCGGTAAGTTGAGGGAATAGGGACAAAATGCCGGTAATATGAAGGAACAGGGACATAATGCCGGTACTATGATGGAAAAGGGACATAATGCCTGTAATATGAAGGAACAGTGAAATAATCCCTGTAATATGAACGAACAGTGAGGTAATGCCGATAATATGAAGGAACAGGGACATAATGCCGGTAAGATGAAGGAACAGGCACATAATGCCGGTTCAGATGAGGGAACAGGGACATAATGCCGGTAATATGAAGGAACAGGGACATAATGCCGGTAATATGAAGGAATAAGGAAATAATGCCGGTAATATGAAGGAACAGGGACATAATGCCGGTAATATGAAGGAACAGGGACATAATGCCGGTAATATGAAGGAACAGGGACATAATGCCGGTAATATGAAGGAACAGGGACATAATGCCGGTAATATGAGGGAACAGGGACATAATGCATGTAATATGAGGGAACAGGGACATAATGCCGGAAATATGAAGGAAAAGGACAATAATGCCTGTAATATGAAGGAACAGGGACATAATACCGGTATTATGAAGGAATAGGGACATAATGCCTGTAATATGAAGGAAGAGGCACATAATGCGGTAATAAGAAGGAACAGGGACATAATTCTGGTAATATGAAGGAACAGGGAAATAATGCCGGTAATATGAAGGAACAGGGACATAATGCCGGTAAAATGAAGGAATAGGGACATAATGCCGGAAATATGAAGGAACAGGCACATAATGCCTGTAATAAGAAGGAACAGGGACATAATGCCGGTAATATGAAGGAACAGGGAGATAATGCCTGCAATATCAAGGAACAAGGACATAATGCCTGTAATATGAAGGAACAGGGACATAATGCCGGTAATATGAAGGAATAGGGAACTAATGGCTGTAATATGAAGGAACAGGGACATAATGCCGGTAATATGAAGGAACAGGGAAATAATGGCTGTAATATGAAGGAACAGGGACATAATGCCGGTAATATGAAGGAACAGGGAAATAATGCGTGTAATATGAAGGAATAGGGACATAATGCCTGTAATATGAAGAAACAGGGACATAATGCCGGTAATATGAAGGGACAGGGAAATTGTGCCGGTAATATGAAGGAACAGGGACATAATGCCTGTAATATGAAGGAACAGTATCATAATGCCGGTAATATGAAGGAACAGGGACATAATGCCGGTAATATGAGGGAACAGGGACAAAATGCCGGTAAGATGAGTGAACAGGGACAAAATGCCGGTAAGATGAGGGAACAGGGACATAATACCGGTAATATGAAGGAACAGGGACATAATGCCGGTAATATGAAGGAACAGGGACATAATGCTGGTAATATGAAGGAACAGGGACCTAATGCTGGTAATATGAAGGAACAGGGACATAATGCCGGTAATATGAAAGAACAAGGACATAAAGCCGGTAATATGAAGGAACATGGACATAATGCCGGAAATATGAAGGAACAGGGACATAATGCCGCTAATATGAAGGAACAGGGAAATAATGCCTGTAATATGAAGGAACAGGGAAATAATGCCGATAATATGAAGGAACAGGGACATAATGCCTGTAATATGAAGGAACAGGGACCTAATGCTGGTAATATGAAGGAACAGGGACATAATGCCGGTAATATGAAAGAACAAGGACATAAAGCCGGTAATATGAAGGAACATGGACATAATGCCGGAAATATGAAGGAACAGGGACATAATGCCGCTAATATGAAGGAACAGGGAAATAATGCCTGTAATATGAAGGAACAGGGACATAATGCCGGTAATATGAAGGAACAGGGAAATAATTGCGGTAATATGAAGGAACAGGGACATAATGCCTGTAATATGAAGGAACAGGGACATAATGCCGGTAATATGAAGGAACAGGGAGATAATACCTGTAATATGAAGGAACAGGGAAATAATGCCTGCAATATCAAGGAACAAGGACATAATGCCTGTAATATGAAGGAACAGGGACATAATGCCGGTAATATGAAGGAATAGGGACATAATGCCGGTAATATGAAGGAACAGGGACATAATGCCTGTAATATGAAGGAACAGTAACATAATGCCGGTAATATGAAGGAACAAGGACATAATGCCTGTAATATGAAGGAACAGGGACATAATGCAGGTAATATGAAGGATCAGGGACAAAATGGCTGTAATATGAGGGAACAGGGAAATAATGCCGGTAAGATGAGTGAATAGGGACAAAATGCCGGTAATATGAAGGAACAATGACATAATGCAGGTAAAATGAAGGTACAAGGACATAATACTGGTAAGATGAGTGAACAGGGACAAAATGCCGGTAAGATGAGTGAACAGGGACAAAATGCCGGTAAGATGAGGGAACAGGGACATAATGCCTGTAATATGAAGGAACAGGGACATAATTCCGTTAATATGAAGGAACAGGGAAATAATGCCGATAATATGAAGCAACAGGGACATAATGCCGGTAATATGAAGGAACAGGGACATAATTCCAGAAATATGAAGGAACAGGGACATAATGCCAGTAATATGAAGGAACAGGGACATAATGCTGGTAAGATGAGGGAACAGGGACATAATGCTGGTAAGATGAGGGAACAGGGACATAATGCCGGTAATATGAAGGAACAGGGACATAATGCCGGTAATATGAAGGAAGAGGCACATAATGCTGGTAAGATGAGGGAACAGGGACATAATGCCGGTAATATGAAGGAACTGGGACATGAAGGCTGTAATATGAAGGATCAGGGACATAATTTCGGTAATATGAAGGAACAAGATATAATGACTGTAATATGAAGGAACAGGGACATAATGCCGGTAATATGAAGGAACAGGGAAATAATGCCGGCAATATGAAGGAACAGGGACATAATGCCTGTAATATGAAGGAACAGGGACATAATGCCGGTAATATGAAGGAATAGGACATAATGCCTGTAATATGAAGGAACAGGGACATAATGCCGGTAATATGAAGGAACAGGGAAATAATGGCTGTAATATGAAGGAACAGGGACATAATGCCGGTAATATGAAGGAACAGGGACATAATGCCGGTAATATGAGGGAACAAGATATAATGCCTGTAATATGAAGGAACAGGGACATAATGCCGGTAATATAAAGGAATAAGGACATAATGCAGGTAATATGAAGGAACAGGGACATAATGCCTGTAATAAGAAGGAACAGGGACATAATGCCGGTAATAGGAAGGAACAGGGACATAATGCCGGTAAAATGAAGGTACAAGGACATAATGCTGGTAAGATGAGTGAACAGGGACAAAATGCCGGTAAGATGAGGGAACAGGGACATAATACCGGTAATATGAAGGAACAGGGACATAATGCCGGTAATATGAAGGAACAGGGACATAATGCCGGAAATATGAAGGAACAGGAAAATAATGCCGGTAATATGAAGGAAGAGGCACATAATGCCGGTAATATGAAGGAACAGGGACATAAAGCCGGTAATATGAAGGAAGAGGCACATAATGCTGGTAAGATGAGGGAACAGGGACATAATGCCGGTAATATGAAGGAACAGGGACATGAAGGCAGTAATATGAAGGATCAGGGACATAATTTCGGTAATATGAAGGAACAGGGACATAATGCCGGTAATATAAAGGAATACGGACATAATGCAGGTAATATGAAGGAACAGGGACATAATGCCTGTAATATGAAGGAACAGGGACATAATGCCGGTAATATGAAGGAACAGGGACATAATGCCGGAAATATGAAGGAACAGGGACATAATGGCAGTAATATGAAGGAACAGGGACATAATGAACCTAATATGAAGGAACAGTCACATAATGCCTGTAATAAGAAGGAACAGGGACATAATGCCGGTAATAGGACGGAACAGGGACATAATGCTGGTAAGATGAGTGAACAGGGACATAATGCCGCTAAGATGAGTGAATAGGGACAAAATGCCGGTAATAAGAAGGAACAGGGACGTAATGCAGGTAATAGGAAGGAACAGGGACATAATGCCGGTAATAAGAAGGAAAAGGGACATAATGCCGGTAAAATGAAGGTACAAGGACATAATGCTGGTAAGATGAGTGAACAGGGACAAAATGCCGGTAAGA
This sequence comes from Rhinoderma darwinii, assembly GCF_050947455.1. Lineage (NCBI taxonomy): Eukaryota > Metazoa > Chordata > Amphibia > Anura > Rhinodermatidae > Rhinoderma > Rhinoderma darwinii. The sequence continues at coordinate 210,500 of NW_027461853.1, read as the reverse complement.
TGTGGGAACAGGGACATAATGCCGGTAATATGAAGAAACAGGGACATAATGCCGGTAATATGAAGGAACAGGGAGATAATGCCGGAAATATGAAGGAACAGGGACATAATGCCGGTAATATGAAGGAACAGGGACATAATGCCGGTAATATGAAGGAATAGGGACATAATGCCGGTAATATGAAGGAACAGGGAAATAATGCCTGAAATATGAAGGAACAGGGACATAATGCCGGTAATATGAAGGAACAGGGAAATAATGCCGGTAATATGAAGGAAGAGGGACATAATGCCGGTAATATGAAGGGACAGGGACATAATGCGGGTAATATGAAGGAACAGGGACATAATGCCTGTAAAATGAAGGAACAGGGACATAATGCCTGTAATATGAAGGAACAGGGACATAATGCCTGTAATATGAAGGAACAGGGACATAATGCCTGTAATATGAAGAAACAGGGACATAATGCGGTAATATGAAGGAACAGGGACATAATGCCTGTAATATGAAGAAACAGGGACATAATGCGGTACTTTGAAGGAACAAGGACAAAATGCCGATTATATGGAGGAACAGGGACGTAATGCCGGTAATATGAAGGAACAGAGACGTACTGCTGATAATATGAAGGAACAGGGACATAATGCCGGTAAGAGGAGGGAACAGGAACATAATGCCTGTAAGATGAAGGAACAAGGACATAATGCACATCATATGAAGGAACAGGGAAATAATTCTGGTAATATGAAGGAACAGGGACATAATGCCGATAATATGAAGGAACAGGGACATAATGCCGGTAATATGAAGGAACAGGGACATAATGTCGGTAATATGAAGGAAGAGGCACATAATGCTGGTAAGATGAGGGAACAGGGACATAATACATGTAATATGAAGGAACAGGGACATAATGCCGGTAATAAGAAGGAACAGGGACATAATGCTGGTAATATGAAGGAACAGGGATATAATGCTGGTAATATGAAGGAACAGGGACATAATGCCGGTAATATGAAGGAATAGGGACATAATGCCGGTAAAATGAAGGAATAGGGACATAATGCCGGAAATATGAAGGAACAGGGACATAATGCCGGTAATATGAAGGAACAGGGACATAATGCCGGTAATATGAAGGAACAGGGACATAATGCTGGTAATATGAAGGAACAGGGACATAATGCCGTTAAGATGAGGGAACAGGGACATAATGCATGTAAGATGAAGGAACATGGACATAATGCCGGTAATATGAAGGAACAGGGACATAATGCCGGTAAAATGAAGGAATAGGGACATAATGCCGGAAATATGAAGGAACAGGCACATAATGCCTGTAATAAGAAGGAACAGGGACATAATGCCTGTAATATGAAGGAACAGGGACATAATGCCGGTAAGATGAGGGAACAGGGACGTAATGCCGATAATATGAAGGAGCCAGGACGTAATGCCGGTAATATGAAGAAACAGGGACGTAATGCCGATAATATGAAGGAACAGGGACGTAATGCCGGTAATATGAAGGAACAGGGACATAATGCCGGTAAGATGAAGGAACAGGCACATCATGCCGGTTCAGATGAGGGAACAGGGACATAATGCCGGTAATATGAAGAAATAAGGACATAATGCCGGTTCAGATGAGGGAACAGGGACATAAAGTCGGTAAGATGAAGGAACAGAGACATAATGCCTGTAATATGAAGGAACAGGGACATAATGCCGGTAATATGAAGGAATACGGACATAATGCCGGTAATATGAAGGAACAGGGACATAATGCCTGTAATATGAAGGAACAGGGACATAATGCCTGTAATATGAAGAAACAGGGACATAATGCCGGTAATATGAAGGAACAGGGACATAATGCTGGTAATATGAAGGAACAGGGACATAATGCCTGTAATATGAAGGAACAGGGACATAATGCCGGTAATATGAAGGAACAGGGATATAATGCTGGTAATATGAAGGAACAGGGAAATAATGCCGGAAATATGAAGGAACAGGCACATAATGCCTGTAATAAGAAGGAACATGGACATAATGCCTGTAATATGAAGGAACAGGGACATAATGCCGTTAAGATGAGGGAACAGGGACATAATGCATGTAAGATGAAGTAACAGGGACATAATGCCGGTAATATGAAGGAACAGGGACATAATGCCGGTAAAATGAAGGAATAGGGACATAATGCCGGAAATATGAAGGAACAGGCACATAATGCCTGTAATAAGAAGGAACAGGGACATAATGCCTGTAATATGAAGGAACAGGGACATAATGCCGGTAATATGAAGGAACAGGGACATAATGCAGGTAATATGAAGGAACAGGGACATAATGCCTGTAATATGAAGGAACAGGGACATAATGCCGGTAAGATGAGGGAACAGGGACGTAATGCCGATAATATGAAGGAGCCAGGACGTAATGCCGGTAATATGAAGAAACAGGGACGTAATGCCGATAATATGAAGGAACAGGGACATAATGCCGATAATATAAAGGAACAGGGACGTAATGCAGGTAATATGAAGGAACAGGGACATAATGCCGGTAAGATGAAGGAACAGGCACATCATGCCGGTTCAGATGAGGGAACAGGGACATAATGCCGGTAATATGAAGGAATAGGGACATAATGCCGGTTTAGATGAGGGAACAGGGACATAAAGTCGGTAAGATGAAGGAACAGAGACATAATGCCTGTAATATGAAGGAACAGGGACATAATGCCGGTAATATGAAGGGACAGGGAACTAATGTCGGTAATATGAAGGAACAGGTACATAATGCCTGTAATATGAAGGAATACGGACATAATGCCGGTAATATGAAGGAACAGAGACATAATGCCGGTAATATGAAGGAACAGGGACATAATGCCTGTAATATGAAGGAACAGAGACATAATGCCGGAAATATGAAGGAACAGGGAAATAATGCCTGTAATATGAAGGAACAGGGAAATAATGCCTGTAATATGAAGGAACAGGGACATAATGCCGGTAATATGAAGGAATAAGGACATAATGCCGGTAATATGAAGGAACAGGGACATAATGCCGGTAATATGAAGGAATACGGACATAATGCCGGTAATATGAAGGAACAGGGACATAATGCCGGTAATATGAAGGAACAGGGACATAATGCCTCTAATATGAAGGAACAGGGACATAATGCCTGTAATATGAAGAAACAGGGACATAATGCCGGTAATATGAAGGAACAGGGACATAATGCTGGTAATATGAAGGAACAGGGACATAATGCCTGTAATATGAAGGAACAGGGACATAATGCCGGTAATATGAAGGAACAGGGATATAATGCTGGTAATATGAAGGAACAGGGAAATAATGCCGGTAATATGAAGGAACAGGGACATAATGCCGGTAGAATGAAGGAATAGGGACATAATGCCGGAAATATGAAGGAACAGGCACATAATGTCTGTAATAAGAAGGAACAGGGACATAATGCCGGTAATATGAAGGAACAGGGACATAATACCTGTAATATGAAGGAGCAGGGAAATAATGCCTGTAATATGAAGGAACAGGGACATAATGCCGGTAATATGAAGGAACCGGTATATTGAGCCTGTAATATGAGGGAACAGGGACATAATGCCGGTAATATGAAGGAACAGGGACATAATGCCGGTAATATGAAGGAACAGGTATATAATGTCGGTAATATGAAGGAACAGGGACATAATGGCGGTAATATGAAGGAACAGGGACATATTGCCGGTAATATGAAGGAACAGGGACATAATGCCGGTAAGATGAGGGAACAGGGACAAATTGCCGGTAATATATCCCTGTTCCATCATCTTACCGCCATTATTTCCCTGTTCCTTCATATTAGATGCTATATGTCCCTGTTTTTTCATATTACAGGCTTTATGTCCCTGTTCCCTCATCATACCGGCATTATGTCCCTGTTTTTTTCATATTACAGGCTTTATGTCCCTGTTCCCTCATCTTACCAGCATTTTGTCCCTGTTCCTTCATATTACCGGCATTACGTCCCTGCTCACTCATATTACCGGCATTATGTCCCGGTTCCTTCTTATTACAGGCATTATGTCCCTGTTCCTTCATATTACAGGCATTATGTCCCTGTTCCTTCATATTACCGGCATTATGTCCCTATTCTATTACAGCGTGTAGAAGAAACCAGAGACTGCTCCAATAACCAGGCACAGACACCAGAGTCTGCTCCACCTGTATTAAAATAACGACTCAACACACTAGAGTTTGCGGCTACAACAACCTTGCACCAAAAAAAATATCGGGTATTGTAATACGGGTGGAGCAAACTTTGTTGTTTTGTGCAAGATTATTGTAACAGCAAAGTCTGTATTGCAATACCCGGCACAGAGGAGACACCACAGAGTGCTCCTCCTGTATTACAATAACCCGGCACAGAGGAGACACCACAGAGTGCTCCTCCTGTATTACAATAACCCAGCACAGACAACAAACTATAGTCTGCTCCACCTGTATTATAATAATCCGGAAAAGACAACAAACTATAGTCTGCTCCACCTGTATTATAATAATCCGGAAAAGACAAGCAACTATAGTCTACTTCACCTGTAATACAATAACCCCGCACAGAATAGACACCAGAGTCTACTTCACCTGTTTTCATATAACCCAGAACATACGTATTGATGTAATACAGATGGAACAGATTCTAGTGTACTGTAACAGAAAAGACATTAGAGTACGCTCCACCTGTATTACAGGAACCCAAGTCCCGGCACATACAGTACGCTAGAATCTGCTCCACCTGTATTACAGGAACCCAAGTCCCAGCACATACAGTACGCTAGAATCTGCTCCACCTGTATTACAAGAACCCAAGTCCCAGCACATACAGTACGCTAGAATCTGCTCCACCTGTATTACAGGAACCCAAGTCCCGGCACATACAGTACGCTAGAATCTGCTCCACCTGTATTACAAGAACCCAAGTCCCAGCACATACAGTACGCTAGAATCTGCTCCACCTGTATTACAAGAAACCAAGTACCAGCACATACAGTACGCTAGAATCTGCTCCACCTGTATTACAGGAACCCAAGTCCCAGCACATACAGTACGCTAGAATCTGCTCCACCTGTATTACAATAACACAGCACAGGAAAGACACCAGAGACTGCTCCTTTAGCAATAGAATGACCAGGCACAGACAAGACACTATAGTCTGCTCCACCTGTATTCAAATTACCCAGCACAGACAAGACACCAGAATGCTCCTCTTTTACTACAATGAGCCGGAATAGACTAGAACTAGAGCAGGGGTCTCAAGCACTCGGCCCGCGGGACACAGCGCCGCTAATACAGGCTCTGCTACGGGACTCGGTGGAATTCCCTGACATCGCTGCCCATATATGGACAGTGTTGTCAGGGTCTTACCCAGAGCGAAGTCCCGAGCAGAGCGCTAGTACAGGCTCTGCTCCGGGACTGTGGAAATAACTGACATCGCTGGTGGTGACGTACAAACATGTAACACGTGTTTATTACATCCGTATCGTTTCCTAATTACACGCATTATGTCCCTGTCCTCTCATATTACCGGCATAATGCCACTGTCCCCTCATATTACTGGCATTATGTCCGGTGTAGGAGGGTACAGGGACATAATGCCAGTAATATGTCCCTGTTCCCTAATCTTCGAGGCATTATGTCCCTGCTCCTTCATATTACCGGCTTTATGTCCCTGTTCCTTCATATTACAGGCATTATGTCCCTGTTCCTTCATATTATCGGCATTATGTCCCTGTTCTTTCATATTACATGCATTATGTCCCTGTTCCATTATATTATAGGCATTATGTACTTGTTCCTTTATATTACCGGCATTTTGTCCCTGTTCCCTCATATTACCGGCATTATGTCCCTGTTCCTTAATATTACAGGCATTATGTCCCTGTTCCTTCATATTACCGGCATTATTTCCCTGTTCCTTCATATTACCTGCATTATGTCCCTGTTCCTTCATATTACCGGCATTATGTCCCTGTTCCCTCATATTACCGGCATTATTTCCCTGTTTCTTCATATTACAGGCATTATTTCCCTGTTCCTTCATATTACCGGCATTATGTCCCTGTTCCTTCATCTTACCGGCATTATGTCCCTGTTCCTTCATCTTACCGGCATTATGTCCCTGTTCCTTCATATTATCGGCATTACGTCCCTGTTCCTTTATATTATCGGCATTACGTCCCTGTTCCTTCATATTACCGGCATTATGTCCCTGTTCCTTCCTTTTTCCGGCATTATGTCCCTGTTCCTTCTTATTACCGGCATTATGTCCCTGTTCCCTCCTATTACCGCATTATGTCCCTATTCTATTACAGTGTGTAGAATAAACCAGAGACGGCTCCTCCAATAACCAGGCAATTACAATAACGACTAAACACACTAGAGTTTGCGGCTACAATAACCTTGCACCAAAAAAAAGAAACAACAAAGTTTGCTCCACCTGTATTACAATAATCCAGAACAGACTAGCAACTATAGTCTGCTCCACCTGTAATACAATAACCCGGAAACAGACTAGCAACTATAGTCTGCTCCACCTGTAATACAATAACCCGGAAACAGACTAGCAACTATAGTCTGCTCCACCTGTAATACAATAACCCGGAATAGACTAGCAACTATAGTCTGCTCCACCTGTATTACAATAACCCGGAACAGACTATCAACTATAGTCTGCTCCACCTGTATTACAATAACCCGGAACAGACTAGCAACTATAGTCTGCTTCACCTGTATTACAATAACCCGGAACAGACTAGCAACTATAGTCTGCTTCACCTGTAATACAATAACCCGGCACAGACAACAAACTATAGTCTGCTCCACCTGTATTACACTAACCCAGAACAGACTAGCAACTATAGTCTGCTCCACCTGTATTACAATAACCCGGAACAGACTAGCAACTATAGTCTGCTTCACCTGTAATACAATAACCCGGCACAGACAACAAACTATAGTCTGCTCCACCTGTATTACACTAACCCAGAACAGACTAGCAACTATAGTCTGCTCCACCTGTATCACAATAACCCAGAACAGACTAGCAACTATAGTCTGCTCCATCTGTATTACAATAACCCAGAACAGACTAGCAGACTGTCTGTATGTGAGAAGTGATATGAAGGTGGTGGTGTATGTCTGTATGTGAGAAGTGATATGAAGGCGAGTGTGAAAGAGACAATAGTGGGTGAAGATTGTGAGGAGGTTGAAACCTTGTGGGTGGAACTAGAAAGGGAGGTAAACACTGAAAAAATTACTTTTGGTGTAATCTATAGACCCCCCAATATAACTGAGGAGATGGAAGGTCAGCTATATAAACAGATGGAGCGGGCTGCACAGGCGGGCACTGTAGTGATAATGGGAGATTTTAATTTTATGGGCCAGTTTGTGGAAGACCCGACTAGAGGTGAAGCTCTGTTGGATCTGGTCATTTCTAATAATGCAGATCTTGTTGGGAATGTCAATGTTCGTGAAAACCTCGGTAACAGTGATCATAATATAGTTACATTTTACCTATACTGTAAAAAACAGACGCAGGCTGGGAGGGCAAAAACACGTAATTTTAAGAAAGCCAATTTCCCCAGGATGAGGGCGGCAATTCAGGATATGGACTGGGAAGAACTAATGTCAAATAATGGAACAAATGATAAATGGGAGATTTTCACATCTACTTTGAGTAATTATAGTGCAAAATGTATTCCTACAGGTAACAAGTATAAACGACTCAAATTAAACCCCACATGGCTTACACCTTCTGTGAAAGGGGCAATACACGACAAAAAAAGGGCATTTCAAAAATACAAATCTGAGGGTACATCTGCAGCCTTTGTAAAATATAAAGAGCTTAATAAAATCTGTAATAATGTAATAAAATTAGCAAAAATACAAAATGAAAGGCAGGTGGCCAAGGATAGTAAAACAAATCCCCCAAAAATTATTCAAGTATATAAATGCTAAAAAGCCCAGGTCTGAACATGTAGGACCCCTAGATAGTGGTAATGGGGAGTTGATCACAGGGGATCAAGAGAAGGCAGAGTTACTAAATGGGTTCTTTAGCTCTGTATATACAACAGAAGAAACAGCAGCTGATGTAGCCGGTGCCAGTGCTGTTAATATATCAGATAATATACTGAATTGGATGAATGTAGATATGGTCCAAGCTAAATTAAATAAAATAAATGTGCACAAGGCCCCGGGACCAGATGGGTTACACCCTAGAGTTCTTAAAGAGCTTAGTTCAGTTATTTCTGTCCCCCTTTTCATAATATTCAGAGAATCTCTAGTGACTGGTATAGTGCCAAGGGACTGGCACAGCGCAAATGTGGTGCCTATTTTCAAAAAGGGCTCTAGGTCTTCCCCGGGTAATTATAGACCAGTAAGCTTAACATCCATCGTGGGGAAAATGTTTGAGGGGCTTTTGAGGGACTATATACAGGATTATGTGACAATAAATAGCATTATAAGTGACAGCCAGCACGGTTTTACTAAGGACAGAAGTTGTCAAACTAACCTAATCTGTTTTTATGAAGAGGTGAGCAGAAGTCTAGACAGAGGGGCCGCTGTGGATATAGTGTTTATATGAGAGGAGAGCAGAAGCCTAGACAGAGGGGCCGCTGTGGATATAGTGTTTATATGAGAGGTGAGCAGAAGCCTAGACAGAGGGGCCGCTGTGGATTTAGTGTTTTTGGACTTTGCAAAGGCATTTGACACTGTCCCCCATAGACGCCTAATGGGTAAATTAAGGACTATAGGTTTAGAAAATATAGTTTGCAATTGGATTGAGAATTGGCTCAAGGACCGTATCCAGAGAGTTGTGGTCAATGATTCCTACTCTGAATGGTCCCCGGTTATAAGTGGTGTACCCCAGGGTTCAGTGCTGGAAACCACTATTATTCAACTTATTTATTAATGATATAGAGGATGGGATTAATAGCACTATTTCTATTTTTGCAGATGACACCAAGCTATGTAATATAGTTCAGACTATGGAAGATGTTCATGAATTGCAGGCAGATTTAAACAAACTAAGTGTTTGGGCGTCCACTTGGCAGATGAAGTTTAATGTAGATAAATGTAAAGTTATGCATCTGGGTACAAACAACCTGCATGCATCATATGTCCTAGGGGGCGCTACACTGGCGGATTCACTTGTTGAGAAGGATCTGGGTGTAATAATCTGCAGCATCATATGTCCTAGGGGGCGCTACACTGGGGGAGTCACTTGTTGAGAAGGATCTGGGTGTAATAATCTGCAGCATCATATGTCCTAGGGGGAGCTACACTGGGGGAGTCACTTGTTGAGAAGGATCTGGGTGTACTTGTAAATCATAAACTCAATAACAGCATGCAGTGTCAATCAGCTGCTTCAAAGGCCAGCAGGATATTGTCGTGTATTAAAAGAGGCATGGACTCGCGGGACAGGGATGTAATATTGCCACTTTACAAAGCATTAGTGAGGCCTCATCTAGAATATGCAGTTCAGTTCTGGGCTCCAGTTCATAGAAAGGATGCCCTGGAGTTGGAAAAAATACAAAGAAGAGCAACAAAGCTAATAAGCGGCATGGAGAATCTAAGTTATGAGGAAAGATTGAAAGAATTAAACCTATTTAGCCTTGAGAAAAGACGACTAAGGGGGGACATGATTAACTTATATAAATATATGAATGGCACATACAAAAAATATGGTGAAATCCTGTTCCATGTAAAACCCCCTCAAAAAACAAGGGGGCACTCCCTCCGTCTGGAGAAAAACAGGTTCAACCTGCAGAGGCGACAAGGCTTCTTTACAGTGAGAACTGTGAATCTATGGAATAGTCACCGCAGGAGCCGTCACAGCAGGGACAGTAGACACCGCAGGAGCCGTCACAGCAGGGACAGTAGACACCGCAGGAGCCGTCACAGCAGGGACAGGAGACACCGCAGGAGCCGTCACAGCAGGGACAGTAGATGCTGCAAAAAAGGGTTAGATAATTTCCTAGAACAAAAAAATATTAGCTCCTATGTGTAGAAATTTTTCCTTCCCTTTTCCCGTCCCTTGGTTGAACTTGATGGACATGTGTCTTTTTTCAGCCGTACTAACTATGTAACTATGTAACTATAGGAAGAAGAGGGACTCGTCACCAAGACAACGACCGGGTACGTATGAAATGCTTTTTATTTTATTTTTAATCAGCAGCCTCTTTTCTCTATCAGTGATTGATAGAGACAAGTGGCTGCTGATTTGTATAATATTTTTGACCGGGTTCAGTCAAAACGGGTTCGGCCGAACCCGGTGAAGTTCGGATTCGCTGCAAACCGAAATTTTCCGAATGTTCGGACCGAAACCGGGTTCGGTTGTCCCGGTTCGCTCATCTCTACTAATGGCCAAACCGAGAGGACTAATCAGTCTCTAGAACAATATTTAAGGTGTTTTATTTCTGACTGTCAATATGATTGGGTCTCCTTCATTTCCCTCGCCGAATTTTCCCTTAATAACCAGGTCAGTAACTCGTCAGGGGTCTCTCTCTTTTTCTGTAATTTTGGGTTTAATCCATGGTTCTCCTCCGTTTCACCTGGTGGTTCCAACAATCCCGAGGTAGATGTCATTCATCGGGAACTGTGCACAGTCTGGGCCCATGTTCAGAAGAACCTAGAGGCGTTCCAGAGCATCCAAAAGACTCAGGCAGATAGAAGACGTTCTGCTAACCCCTTGTTTGTAGTCGGGGATCTGGTGTGGCTGTCTTCAAAAAATTTGCGCCTTAAAGTTCCGTCCAAAAAATTTGCTCCCCGGTATATAGGGCCGTACAAGGTCATTGAGGTCCTTAACCCTGTCTCCTTCCGACTGGAGTTACCCCCGTCTTTTCGAATACACGATGTGTTTCATGCCTCCCTCCTGAAACGCTGCTCCCCATCCTTGGCTACCTCGAGGAAACCTCCGGTCCCTGCTCTCACCCCTGAAGGGGTAGAATTCGAGGTGGCCAAGATTGTGGACAGCAGGATGGTCCAAGGCTCCCTCCAGTACCTGGTCCACTGGAAAGAATATGGACCTGAGGAGAGCACTTGGGTACCCGCCCGGGATGTTCACGCTGGGGTATTGCTCAGGAGGTTCCATCTTCGGTTCTCCAATAAGCCAGGTCCACCTAGAAAGGGTCCAGTGGCCCCTCATAAAAGGGGGGTACTGTAAAGGATCTGCCAGACACAGCTTCTGTGTCGACGCCCGTGGTTAATCAGTCTGCACCTGCTCCTAGGTCTGATAGAGTGACTCGATCTGCTACCACTAGGGGTGGTAGGCTCAGGAGTGGGAGAACCAATCACAGCCTGGCCAGATGGTTCTTGCTCCCGCCCTCCATCTATTTATACCTTCATTTCCTGCTTGTCTTTGCCTGTGATTCTTTCCTGTTTCCTGGCTCTGCTGCTCCTGCTATTATTATTGACCTTGCTTCATTTTGACCCTGGCTTTACTGACTACGCTCCTGCTCTGCGTTTGGTACCTCGTACACTCCTGGTTTGACTCGGCTCGTTCACTACACCTGTTGCTCACTGTGTTGCCATGGGCCTTGTCGGTTTGTCTGTCGTGCACATATTGAGCGTAGGGACCCTCGCCCAGTTGTACGCCGTCGCCTAGGATGCGCCGTGCAAGTAGGCAGGGACTGAGTGGCGGGTAGATTAGGGCTCACCTGTCTGTCTCCCTACCCCGTCATTACACGTGGTATCTAGTTTACATCAACACTTTCAAGACGTAACTTGTGGTTCGCGCTTGGGCATTGGAGATGAAGAAGACTGGAAGAAGTCATCATGGCGTTCTGGGCCGGATGAAGAAGAAAAGAGAACGTGAACGACTCCAATCTGAGAAGATGTCACCTGTGAGTCACTGAATATCATTGCACTGTATTCACTTATATGGTCTGCAGAATGCCTGTGTAGGACTGATATCTGTCACAATATGGTGGGAATATTGGTCTTTGTTTTACTACACACGTTTTTAGTACACAATCTAGAGTGTTCAAATTATTTCTATATAGTTGAACGGTAGACCCCCAAGAATTATTTCCTTTGGTGGGTCCAAGGTACCTCAGTCAGACACTGAGTGTACAGATCCTTGCATTAAGATATTGTATTACTGTCTGTAGCCCTAGAGGAGAATTTATTAACCTTGCTAAGCCTCTTATCTGGCATAGAAAAGTCCCAAAAGTGCGGGAAAGTTTTTGGGCAGTTTATGCTGCGCTTGGCACTTTTTGAAAAGTGTGTAAAGCTTGGCAGAAAGGGCCGACAATTTTACTATCATTTACGTCAGTAACGGGCGTAATGTAAAGCAGAAATCAACGCCAGCTCCGAGCTAGTGTACAATATTATATTGAGTGTGTAACAAAAGGCCAAAGCCAGACTCCGTGTCTCCCCCACTAATCAGACTGTCTTGTGCCACAAGACATGTGTTTTGCCCACCCCCCTAAAAATAAATAAATATATATATATATCAGAGACAGCGTATCTATAAGGGTACATTCACACGCTGTGTTTTCAGGCGTATTTCGGGGCGTAAACGCCTTCAAATACGCCTGAAATATCGGTAGCCCAATGCCTACAAACATCTGCCTATTGTATTTTAAAGCGGCACGTAAAAAGAAGGAGCATGTCACTTCTGGAACCGTTTTTGGAGCTGTTTTTCATTGTGTCAATGGAAAAACAGCTCCAAAAACATCTAGAAAAAAACACCTCAAAAAACGTTTCCAGCTTCAAAAACGGCTGTAAATCAAAGTCTGTGTTCTCTGAAAACAGCTCTGTAATTTTCAGCCATTTTTGACTTTGCGTGTGATCCCTAAGACTATGTCACCTGATAGCTCTGCTACTTGATAGGAGACAGCGGCTCAGCAGACAGTATCACATATAATATGCTTAGATACAACGGCTTAGCAGACAGTATCACATATAATATGCTTAGATACAACGGCTTAGCAGACAGTATCACATATAATATGCTTAGATACAACGGCTTAGCAGACAGTATCACATATAATATGCTGAGATATAACGGCTTAGCAGACAGTATCACATATAATATGCTGAGATACAACGGCTTAGCAGACAGTATCACACATGCTAGGCCCAATTAGAAGGTTAATTGGGAAAAAATGTCTTATAGTTTTTTTCGATAAAGGTCACTTGAACTGGTATCATTTAAACAGTTAACCGATGAATGGCGCTGTTTATGTGGAATTTACCCTGCGGACTAATGTACCATATAATGTATTTACATTTTTTTTTTTTAAAACCTACATTTTGTGGGGTGAATTGAAAAAAAACCTGTAATTCCGCCATTTCTGTTTTGATTTTACAGTGTTCATCGGGCGGCATGAATTGCATGATAACTTGATTCTGCGGGTCGCTACGATTATGGCGATACCAAATTTATATAGTTTTATTTTTTACAAAATAATTTGTTTTTGTGACGCTGCATTCGAAGATGAACTGCATAGTTTTTCAATGCAACAGCACTTCATAGGGCGGGAAGGGGTTAAAACCCACTCTCTGAAGCCCCCCTTCAAGATACATTTCAACTAATCTGGTCCCCATGGCAGAAATCTGTCTTTCCATCTGGCACCTCCAGCAGACTCCTTTCAGTCTAGTTTGATTTCTTTTACCTCAGAGTTCCTCTTTTCCCTTTTTTTTATTTATTTTCTCCCCCCTTTTTTTGAACTATTTCTAACAGGGGCTGTGCAGAATTAGAAAAATATGGCTGCTTTCTTCCAAGAACAGCACCACACCTATCCACAGGTTGTATCTGGTATTGCAGGTTTGCTCCATTGAAGTGAATGGTAATGAGCTGTAATACCACACACAACCTATGGACAGGTGTGGTGCTGGTTTTTGGAGAAAGCAGACAAGTTCTCTCATCCTGGACAACCCTTTGTCATGGATAGTTCTTGTGCGGAGATGCTCCCTGCATTATCCCTTTTCCTTTATGGCCGCTGATATGTTCTATTCAGCTTTATGGCCTCTGTGGTAAGTACCCTGCCAGTCATTAAAGGGTTAACACTTCAGACCACTGTGGGTGACGTCACAATGAATGAGGCGGCAGTGTTAATAAACTCCTGCAGTAATGATGATGAAGGTGCTGATGTCATAAATACAAATGTTTATGACATAAAGAAGATTCCATATTAGAAGGTTTTACTACCACATTCAGCGCCATATTGGATGGGACTGAGGACCTTGAGCTTGACTTCCCCACCAATGCCGACCTGATGTAATTTGGAGGTTCTAGCAGGGAAACCCTTCACCCCAGACCACTTCATCATCACAGTGATGCCATCCTCTTCATACGGGTTGTCTGTAATAGAGGGGGGTTCCCAGCAGGAGATCCCCTTCTATTAGCCGGAGCGGAGACAGGTGCTACAAGGAGGCATCTGGAGGACCCGTCTCATCCGTGGATCACCCATTCATTTTAATGGGTGCCCAGGAAGAGAGACATCCGCCTAGCCAACCAGATCAGCCGATTTATGTGTTTTATGTCGTTCGTTCATTGTAATGTCTTTCTTTGAAAATCTGAGAAAACGTACAAATTCTGTTACAAATGATATTTTGGCACCTTCTAAGCCCAGAGGAAGGGCAATCCTCCAGCCATGGTTTCCCTAGAGGTTTCCCCCACAGGGGGTTTTTCCTTTCCTGCGTGCTGGAGGGTGACTCTTCGTGAGTCGGAGGTTTGCCATTTTGGGTTTGGTCATATAATATAATAAAAGTTTTGACCATTTAACACCCAATTATAATGTTTTGTGTCTTTATTTTGCATTCTTTGGTTTGGTGATTGGGATTCTGGGTCTATCACATATCACAAAATCATAAGGCCGGACATCTACTTCCCACACTGACATAGAATGGAGACAACAAGCGTTGCTGCACAATTAAGTGTACACATCCTTACATTAACCCCTTCCCGACATTTGCCGTATGGGTACGCCATGGAAAGCTATGACTTCCCGCAAATTGCCGTATCTATACGCCAAATGTTTGGCAACGGCCCAGAAGCTGAGTCGGTGCCATCATCCCCAGATCTCAGCTGTATCTTACAGCTGACATCCGGCTGTAATGGTGGGGACCGAAATTAGCTTTGATCCCCGCCATTAACCTCTTAAGTGCAGCGCTCAAACGCGAGTGCTGCACTTAAGTTGTTTGCAGCTCATCGGAACCCCAGCAATGAAATTGCCGGGGTTCCGGTGGCTGCAATGGCAACCGGAGGCCTAATACTGGCCTCCCGGTCTGCCTAATACGGAAGACAGTCAAGATCCGCCCGGTGACGGAGCCTGATCCGCTTCCGTAGCCGCCGGAAAGATGGCATCCACCTGTAATGTCAGGAACCGGAGCTAGCTCCGACCCCTGCCATTAACCCCCTCGATGCAGCAATCGAAATCGATTACTGCATCGTAGTGGTTACTAGCAGATCACCAGCCCTGACAGGCAATCAGAAATGGCGACTGCTGCTATGGCAACAGGAGACACAATGGTCTCCTGATATGTCATTACGGAAGCCGATTAGGCCCCGCCGGGAGGCGAAGCCTAATCGGCTTGCTGTCAGTGAATAACTGACAGATCTAATACATTGCACTACGTAGTGTCGTGGAAATCCATCGCTCAAAATATATTAGACTGAAATTTATACGAGTCCCAACAGACTCTCAAGGCCAGACTTCATTAGTCAGAATCCTAATTAGGATATTTCACCGATATATATCGAGAGAGGAGAAGAAAACACACAGACTCTGCTGATATGTTCAAAATGCTCCTCTGAAGGATTTATTACCAGACTCAAACTGTTAAACTGAAATTCAGAAGGGGTGTCGGCTTGAGGTAAACCAATCAGAGACAATGTAACAATATTTGTTATTCAGTAAAAAGCATAACGTACATCCCAGATACATCATTATAATTCTTCACACATTATGTTTACAGGTTTCTTATATCTCTTTTGGACAGAATGTGCTCGTGGAGATGGGGGAGACCTTCCCTCACGCATACTTGCCATACCCCCATCTCACTCCCATCTCACTCCCTGTCCATCTTCGCATGGGAACCAAGGTCAAAGATAAAACATACGAAATCAACATTACTTGTATTAAAGGAACAATGTCATCACAATTTTTTTTTTAATATGTTAAAGATGTTAGTGCTTTATTAAAAACGTTTATATTTATTTGTGTGTTTGTGTGTTACTTTTTCTTATTTTGACACTTTTTCTTCTCTATGGGGGCTGCCATTTTTTTTTCCATTTCTGTATGTGTCGATTAACGACACATACAGACATGGAATACGGCAGCCACAGTCCCATAGGGACTGCGAACGGGGCCCGTTCCATCCACTAACATGTACGCCGTCTGTGTGGGAACTGCGCATGCGCCGCTCCCACACAGTCCAATTTGAAATGCGCGCCATCCGGCGTCATTTTCCTGTGGACCGGAAGTCGCGGCCGGACAGTAAGATTACTACTTCCGGTCGCGGCTTCCGGACTTGTGCACTTGGAGCAGTGGCAGCAGACGGAGCGGACGGGCCGGAGGGAGCCGCGGCGGCAGGAGCAGGTAAGAGATTTCTATGTATGTTCGTGTTTGTGTACGTTTACTACTGTATGTAAACCTTCTACACTGTGTGTTAGCTCAAAAAATGGCGACACACAGTGTAGGAGGTTAGACCGTTCAAACCCCTCGTTTATCCCGGCACTAGCCAGGATAAAGGAGGGGGGGATGCTGAGAGCTCACTAGAGCGAGGGCTTTTTACCCAATTTTGCAATGCTGCAATTTTGGGAATAGCTCCATCTAGTGACCAGCAATGTGAAATATTATAAATTAGAATTAATTTATAATATTTCCTGACTCGTGAAAAAAATAAAAAAAATTTGAACAATGTTTAATCACCTACACACTAAATGTTTAATAAAAAAAAAACAAAACATGTTTTTCTGGCAACACATTCCCTTTAAAGGAACAATGACTTTCCTATTCACTACAAAAGAACCAAGATGGGAACTCCAGACAAGATGGGAACTCCAGACAAGATGGGAACTCCAGACAAGATGGGAACTCCAGACAAGATGGGAACTCCAGACAAGATGGGAACTCCAGACAAGATGGGAACTCCAGACAAGACGCTGCTGCACGAAACTAAATCATTTAAACATTATCATCACTTTCACATAACACATATCTTAGTAATTCGGCATCCTGCTTGATAATTCACAATGTAATTTCATACAGAGAATATAAGCAAATAAATCATCCTTCACAGTAGGTAGTGCAAAGTATTAGAAAAAAAACATCAGACAGTTGGAACTTCAAGTCCCCTAGTGGGACTTGAAAGAAAGTGTAAAAGAAAGTATAAAAAAGTGTAAAAAAATAAATAAAAAATAGAAGTTTGCAAACAATAAAAGTTTCAAGTAATAAAATAAAACACAATTGCCCTATTTCTCTTATCAAGTCCTTTATTATTGAAAAAAAAATAATAAACCATACGTATTTGGTATCGCCGCGACCGTAACGACCTGAGGTATCAAAATATTATATTATTTATTGCACACGGTGAACAGCGTAAAAAAACCCCGTAAAAAACTATACCCGAGTTTCTGTTTTTTGGTCACTTCGCCCTACAAATATTGGAATAAAAAGTGATCAAAAAGTCGCACGTATCCAAAAATGGTACCTATAAAAACTATAGCTTGTCTCGCAAAAAACAAGCCCTCATACAGCTCCAGCGACAAAAAAATTGGAAAGATATGGTTCTCACAACTTGGCGACAGAAAAAATACATTCTTTTTACAAATTTTATTGTGCAAAAAGTTGTAAAACATAAAAAAGTTCTGTAAATTATGTATCGCCGGAATCGTACTGACCCGCAGAATAAAGGAAACAGGTAATTTAGAACGTAATTTAAAACTAAAAAATCTGTGCCAGAATTGCGTTTTTTTGTTTACCTGGCCTCCCAAAAAATAGGATAAAAGGTGATCAAAAAGTTGCATGTACCCCAAAATGGTACCAATAATCGTTACAGCTCGTCCTGCAAAAAACCAGCCCTCATACCACTACATCTATGAAAAAATAAAATTAGTTATGGCTCCAATAAGTCAGGAAATAAAAAATATGCAGTTGTGCCCGAGGGGAACATTTCTTCTGTTTCAAGAGGCGATTTATCAAGGATCTAAAATTAGGGAACCAGGAAGGGGAGAGCCCAAACATATCCGCTGGAAGCGAGGGTGCCCATATTATACCAGAACAACACTTCACAGCAAAATTCCCCAAACTGCAAATATGCGGACCAAAAGGGGCATAAGAAAGGACGCCATATATCAGTGCGACACCGGCCTGTGCAGAAAGGATTGCTTCACAGCGTAACACACATAAATGGATTATTTTATTGTTTTTTTACCACATTATTATACCCCCTGACTATGCCCCTGATGTACTCTGGCCAGCTCACATATGCCCCACCATATGCCCCACATTATAAACGGAAACACTCCAAACAAAACTATTACCAAGCAAATTCCACACTCCAAAAGCCAAATGACGCTCCCACCCCTCTGAGCCCTACAGTGTGCCCAGACAGCAGTTTCCTTCCACATATATGGCATCGTCATACCCGGGAGAACCCTTTTAACAATTTTTGGGGTGTGTTTCTCCAGTGACATAAGCTGGGTATGACATATTTGCCATTGAAATGGCACCATCCACAGCGCAATCATTTATGGAAAATACCTGTGGGTGAAAATGCTCACTACACCCCTTAATAGATGCCTTGAGGGGTGCAGTTTCCAAATGGGGTCACTTCTCAGGGCTTTCTTTTTATTATTTCACATCTGAGCCTCTGCAATTGTGATACAATACTTTATAAATCGCCAAATTAGGCCTCCATTTTGCATGGTACGCTTTCACACCTGAGCCTGGTCGAATGTTCGGCAAAAGATTAGGGCCACATGAAGGGTGTTTCTAAAACCAGGAAACTCAGCATAATAATTAGAGAGCTGTCTTGTTATGGTGGCACAAGCTGGGCACCACATATTGGCATATATATGGAAAAAAAATCCCATTTTCACTCTGCAACATCGAGTGCACACAAATTTCTACAAAACACCTGCAGGGTTAACATGCTTACTACACCCCTAGGTAAATGCATTGAGGGTGTAGTTTCCAAAATGTGGTCACTTCTGCGGGGTATCCACAGTTTTGGTCCCACAGGTGCCCAGAAACAAATCCAGAAATATCTGCACTCCAAATGGCGCTCCTTCCTTTCTGAGCCCTGCCGTGTGCCCAAACAGCAGTTTATGACCACATATGGGGTATTGCCGTACTCGGGAGAAATTGCTTTACAAATGTTGTGTTCTTTTTTTCCATTATTTGTTGAGAAAACAAAAAAATTTGCGGTAAAGCTACGTCTTATTGAAGAAAAAGGATTGTTTTTATTTTCACTGCCCAATTCTAATAAATTCTATGAAACATCTATGGGGTCAAAATGCTCACAATACTCCTAGATGGATTCCTCAAGGGGTGTAGTTTCCTAAATGGAGTCACTATTTGGGCATTTTTCATTGTTTTGCCCCTCAGGAGCTTTGCAAATGCGACATTGCCTCCGCAAACCATTCCTGCTAAATGTGATCTCCAAAAGCCAAATAGCGCTCTTTCCATTCTAAGCCCTGCCGTGTGTCCAAAAAGTTGTTTATTACCACATATGGGGTACTGTTTTAATCGGGAGAAATTGCTTTACAAATTTTGATGTGCTTTTTCTCCTTCAGTCTTTGTAGAAATGAGAAAAAATGTGCTAAAACTACATTTTCTTTGAAAATATGTAGATTTTTATTTTCAGGGCCTACTTCCAATAATTTCTGCAAAAAACCTGTGGGGTCAAAACGCTCAGTATACCCCTAGATAATTTCCTCAATGGGTGTAGTTTCCAAAATGAGGTCACTTGTGGGGGGTTTACACTGTTTTATCCCCTCAGGGACTTTGTAAATGTGACATGGCCTCCGCAAACCATTCCTGCTAAATGTGAACTCCAAAAGCCAAATGGTGCTCCATCCGTTCTAAGCCCTACCGTGTGTCCAAACAGCCGTTTATTACCACATGTGGGGTACTGTTTTACTAGGGAGAAATAGCTTTACAAATTTTGCGGTGCTTTTTCTCCTTCAGTCTTTGCGGAAATGAGAAAAAATTCGCTTTACCTACATTTTCTTTGAAAAAATGTAGATTTTTATTTTCACGGCCTACTTCCAATAATTTCTGCAAAAAACCTGGGGGGTCAAAACGCTCAGTATACCCCTAGATAATTTCCTTGAGGTGTGTAGTTTCTCAAATGGGATCACTTTTGGGGGATTTCCACTGTTTTGGCACCGCAAGAGCCCTTGAAACCTGACATGGTGCCTAAAATATATTCAAATAAAAATAAGGCCCCAAAATCCACTAGGTGCTCCTTTGCTTCTGAGGCCGGTGCTTCAGTCCAGTAGCAGCTACGGCCACATGTGGGATATTTCCTAAAACTGCAGAATCTGGGCAATAAATATTGAATGCATTTCTATGGTAAAACCTTCTGTGTTATAAAGAAAATTGGATTCAAAATTTATTTCTGCAAAAAAATATGACATTTGTAAATTTCACCCCTACTTTACTTTAATTCCTGTGAAAAGTTTAAAGGGTTAAGAAATTTTCTAAATGCTGTTTTGAATACTTTGAGGGGTGAAGTTTTCAAAATGGGGTGACTTTTGGGGGTTTCTAATATATAAGGCCCTCAAAGCCACTTCACAGCTGAACTGGCCCCTGTAAAAATAGCCTTTTGAAATTTTTTTGAAAATGTGAGAAATTGCTGCTAAAGTTCAAAGCCTTGTGATGTTATAGAAAAATAAAAGGATGTTCAAAAAACGATGCCAATCTAAAGTAGACATATGGGAAATGTTAGTTAGCAACCATTTTGTGTGTTATAACTGCCTGCCTTACAAGCGGATACATTTAAGTTGAGAAAAATGCAAATGTTTCCAATTTTTCGCTAAATTTTGGTGTTTTTCACAATTAAATACTGAACATATCGAGCAAATTTTGCCAGTAACATAAAGTCCAATGTGTCACGAGAAAACAATCTCAGAATCGCTTGGATAGCTAAAAGCATTCCGACGTTATTACGACATAAAGTGACACATGTCAGATTTGAAAAATGAGGCTCTATCAGGAAGGTCAAAAGTGGCTAAAGAGGGAAGGGGTTAAGATATTGTATTACGGTCTGTAGCCTTTGGGGGGAATATATTAACCTTTCTACAACAGTTTACTTGCATAGAAAATGCACAGAATGCACAAATGTTGAAATTTTTGGGGTGCAAAAAATGGGCGGGGCTTAGCAGAAATGGCCAACAATTTTACTATAATTTATGCCAGTAACTGATGTAAATTATAGCAGAAATCTATATGTATAATGCGGGGGAGTAACAAGGCAAAGGTCGGTGCCAGACCCATACCTCCCCCCAATCAGACTGTTTGCCCCCCAATCAGACAATAAAATACATTTTAAAAATTTACTTACCTCACCACTCCGATTCTCCCTCCCGGATCCCCTCAGGCTCTTACAGCAGGCCGCAGCACGTAGAAAGTACTAATGACAGGCCGCAGCACGTAGAAAGTACTGATGACAGGCCGCAGCACGTAGAAAGTACTGATGACAGGCCGCAGCACGTAGAAAGTACTGATGACAGGCCGCAGCACGTAGAAAGTACTGATGACAGGCCGCGTTGCAGCTAAAAGATGCCACACATTTATTAAGAGTCGATCGCCTGTTGATAAATGTGTTGCATCTTACTCCAGCAAACTGTTTAATAGGACTGGTGTATGAAACGCCAGTATTAAAGGGGATGTGCCGCTAGAAATTGTATTTTATTTTTTTCAGTTAAACAGTTAGTATATAAGCGATTTCACATAGTTTTAATTTTTTTAATTTTTTCACAAGTCAGGAAATATTATAAATTAGATTCTAATTTATAACATTTCCATGTGCTGGTCACTAGAGGGAGCAATTCCCAAAATTGCAGCATTGGCATGTGGTAAAGCAACCTCATATCCTTGTGCTGCAAATTTGTAGTAGACACACTCGCTCTAGTGTCCTCACAGAATCTCCCCTCCTTTATCCTGGCTAGTGCCAAGAGAAAGGAGGGGGTTGAATGTTCAAACCTCCTACACTGTGGGCCGCCATTTTCTGAGTGAATGCACAGTGTAGGAGGATTAGATACAGTGCTCAGCAGACAGTATAACACTAACATACACACACATCACATACACAAACATAACTTACCTGCTCCTGCCGCCGCTGCCACCCCCGCCCTGCCGCTCCTAGTACTTGCGTCTGCGCTGCCTTCAACATATGGCCGGAAGCCACGACCGGAAGTCGTCATCTTACTGTCCGGCCGTGGTTTCCGGTCCACATGAAAATGGCGCCGGATGTCACTCTACTAAAGACCTTCCCTTTGGTTTGTGTGGGAGTGGCGCATGTGCCGTTCCCACACAGACGGCGTACGCTATAGTGAATGGAACGGCTCCCGTTCGCATTCTCAATGGGAATGTATGTGCCGTATTCCATCTCTGTATGTGTCGTTAATGGACAGATACAGAGATGAAAAAAAAAATGGCAGCCCCCAAGGAGAAGTAAAAGAAAGAAAAAAGTAAAAAGTACAACAAAAAAACACAAATAAATACAATTTATTTTAATGACATACTAAAAGCAATATTATATAAAAAAAATGAAAAATTCTGTGACACCTTCCCTTTAAAGGGGTTTTCCACGATCTGACAACTGTTGACCTATCCACTGGATAGGTCATCAGTATATGATCGGTGCGTGTCCGACACCTGGACCACGCACCAATCCGCCACTCCAGCTGCCTCCGGGCACCGGACAACACTGCCGGAAGTAGATGGTTCCAGTCAAAGAATAGAGGCCGAGCTGCAGTTCTGCAGTTCTGAAGAACGGCCGCTATGCAGTGATCTGAGCCATCTGCTTCCGGAAGTGTTGTCCAGAGCCCGGAGGCAGCTGGACTGGCAGATCAGTGCGGGGTCTGGTGTAGTAACGATTGTTTGCCCCCATACATTAACGATGATTGCTCCTTGTGACACGCTGTATCGTCGATTGGTGCTGGTTTTCATGGTCAGTATCGGGACGTCTAAAAGGACCTTTATTTCCTCAGACACCACCATAACTAGGCATTGGAACCAACCCTTCCATCTTAGCGGGTAAAGATTAACCTTCTAAAAGGTTCACTATGTACACATAAGGGCTAAAGGTGAAAACACAGAGGTGCTCACCATATATCCAGCGTATAACTGTGTCCTCCAAATCTTACGGAGCAGGAGTTGTTCTAGATTCCTGTTTATATCTCAGACACGTTCATACCATTTTAGACAATGAATCGACATATCGCAAACTTGTGGCGAAACCAAGCACCGCATGTAAGGAATCTTTAAAAAATCTGCTAGAAGAAGGAATTGGATTAGGAGTATTAGCCAAGAAACAGGCAGAATACTTACTGATAGAATTCCCTATTGTTCCCATATTCCATGGGATGCCAAAAATCCATAACTTTGCATGGTCTTGAAACTTGGGTTATCTGTGACGTAGTTGGCTAGTACCCCTGCAAACAAGCCTGCAATCAGGGTAGTACCGCTGGTACTACTGTCAGGGGCCTGGCCACAAAAGTAAAATAAAGTGGGCAGCCGCTACTCATCAAGGTTATGAGTAGTGGTAATTGGTTTGTAGAAAGGAATGGGACCCATGCAGGGGCCAGCTCCGCAACTTGGTGAGTGACTGTTTTAAAGCAGTAGATTCAGTTTAATTATTTTTTTTATGTTGCCCCTCTGCTCCCACCTTCCCACCTGTCTCTCTCCCCTTCCCCTCCCCAGACCCCAGTCAAGCGTCATATTCACTCGGGCCCAACTCCCGCCTCAGCCACTTTCCGTTCTCTTAGCCTGCTCCTCCGCCTACATCCTGGTATAATAGCTAAAGAAAATTACCTTATGAGGTTTAGAGTCAGTTAGTTATATGTCAAAATTTTCATCTAATGTTTGCACACCATGACAGTCGGTAAACATGTAGACCGGACGCTTCCATGATTTGAATACGCTGTGACGTGGCACATTGGGTCACGGGAACGTGGTGTAAAGGATCTGCCAGACACAGTTTCTGTGTCGACGCCCGTGGTTAATCAGTCTGCACCTGCTCCTAGGTCTGCTAGAGTGACTCGATCTGCTCCAACTCAGGATGGTAGGCTCAGTAGTGGGAGAACCTATCACAGCCTGGCCAGACGGTTCTAGCTCCTGGCCTCGGTCTATTTATACCTTCATTTCCTGCTTGTCTTTGCCTGTGATTCTTTCCTGTTTCCTGGCTCTGCTGCTCCTGCTATTATTATTGACTTTGCTTCATTTTGACCCTGGCTTTACTGACTACGCTCCTGCTCTGCGTTTGGTAACTCGTAAACTCCTGGTTTGACTCGGCTCGTTCACTACGCCTGTCGCTCACGGTGTTGCCGTGGGCAACTGCCCCATTTCCCTTAGCTTCTGTGGACCCTTGTCTGTTTGTCTGTCGTGCACATATTGAGCGTAGGAACCGTAGTCCAGTTGTACGCCGTCGAATAGGATGGGCCGTGCAAGTAGGCACGGACTGAGTGGCGGGTAAATTAGGGCTCACCTGTCTGTCTCCCTACCCCGTCATTACATAATCACAGGCCCATATACCTTTTATACCCTGGTCCCTGACACAACTATGGACCCCCTTGAGACCCTGGCTCAGCAAATGCAGGGCCTCTCCCTACAGGTCCAAGCCCTGGCTCAGAGGGGCAACCAGCGTGATGCTACCCTGGTATTGCCCCCCACCTCAAGTTGCCTGACCGGTTCTCAGGGGACCGGAAGACTTTTTTCTCCTTTTGGGAGAGTTGTAGGCTCTATTTCCGTCTAAGGCCCCACTCCTCAGGTTCTGAGAGCCAGCGAGTGGGTATAATTATGTCCCGGCTCCAGGACGGGCCCCAAGAATGGGCCTTCTCCTTGGCTCCTGACGACCCTGAACTTTCCTCTGTTGATCTTTTTTTTCTGCTCTCGGGCTCATATATGACGAGACTGACAAGACTGCCTTTGCTGAGAGTCAGCTGGTGACCTTACGTCAGGGTAAGAGACCCGTGGAGCAGTACTGTTCTGACTTTAGGAAGTGGTGTGTAGCTTCTCCATGGAATGACCCTGCCTTGAGGTGCCAGTTTAGATTGGGTCTGTCGAACGCCCTGAAAGACCTGTTAGTTAGCTATCCCTCTTCAGACTCTCTAGATCAGGTTATGGCTTTAGCGGTATGTCTTGACCGACGTCTCAGGGAACGACGACTTGAACGTTTTTGTGCTTTCTCCTCTGGCTCCCCCATGATGGCTCCCGAGTTTCCGTTGCTTCGTTCTTCCACGGAGAACTCGGATGAACAGATGCAACTCGGGGCCTCCGTGTCTCCCCAACAACGTAGAGAGCTCCGCAGGAAGAATGGTCTCTGCTTCTACTGTGGGGATGACAAGCATCAAGTAAACAACTGTCCTAGGCGTAAGAATAAGCAGCCGGAAGAACTTCTGCGCCTAGGTGACCATAGGGGAGGACGCTTGGGCGCACTGGTATTTCCCGTAAATATGAATCCTAATAAGATCTTGCTTCCCTTTCAGGTCTGTTTTGAGGGTAGGTCTGCTACCGGCAGTGCCTTTGTGGATTCAGGGTCTTCTGCTAATATTATGTCTGTGGAATTTGCTATGTCTATAGCTATGCCATTGATTGATTTGCCTAAACCTGTCCCGGTAGTGGGTATCGACTCCACTCCACTTGCTAATGGTTATTTTACGCAGCATACCCCTGTTTTTGAATACACAAAATTAATGAATGGGGAAGAGGGGGGAGGTAGACCTCCAGCTCACCGTTTAGTTGTGTCTGAGTGCAGACAGCGCCCGGATTCCCGCGCGGCCAGCGGTACACAACAGGAAGAAAAAACAGAACCAAGATCCAGCGCTGGGTGTGCGTTAAAAAGGAACTCCTGTTCCAATTTTATTGGTATAACAAAGATAAAAATGATAGAACTATATGGAGTAGTTCTGTGGCAGAGTACAGGAATGAATGTTTAGGTGAAGGATAGCAGTAAGCCCTGTTCAAATGTGCCTACGCGTTTCTGACACGTCTGTGTCCTTATTCATGGCATGCAAGACCCCTGTTTTTGAACTCATTGTTGGCTCCATGCATTTGGAGTAGTGCTCTGTACTGGTGATGCAGGGATTATCGTCCGATTTGCTTTTAGGCCTTCCCTGGTTGCAGATGCATAATCCCACGTTTAACTGGAATACTGGGGATCTTACAAAATGGGGTAATGAATGCATGATGTCATGTTTTTCTGTTAATTTTATTTCTCTCCCTGGGGAGGTGAACACTCTACCTGAGTTTATTCAGGACTTCACTGATGTTTTTTCTAAAAAGGCCTCCGAAGTGTTACCTCCTCATAGAGAATATGATTGCGCAATCAATTTGGTACCAGGAGCTAAGCTCCCTAAGGGTAGGATATTTATTCTCTCTTGTCCCGAACGTGAAGCCATGAGAGAGTATATCCAGGAATGCCTGGCCAAGGGTTACATTCGCCCCTCTACTTCTCCGGTAGGTGCTGGCTTCTTCTTCGTAGGGAAAAAGGATGGTGGTCTTATGGCGTGCATCGATTACCGAAACTTGAATAAGGTCACTGTAAGGAACCAGTATCCCCTTCCTTTCATTCCTGATCTCTTAAAATCAGGTTCAGGGGGTCCAATGGTTCTCCAAGTTTGATCTTCGGGGGGCTTATCCGCATCAGAGAGGGGGATGAGTGGAAGACTGCGTTTAATCACGCCCAAAGGTCATTTCGAATATCTCGTCATGCCCTTTGGGTTGTGTAATGCTCCCGCGGTCTTCCAGAATTTCATAACTGAGATTTTAAGAGACTACCTGGGGGTATTTCTTGTAGTGTACCTTGATGATATACTTGTGTTTTCCAAGGACTGGTCCTCCCACATTGAGCATGACAGGAAGGTGCTCCAGGCCCTTCGGGAAAACAAACTCTTTGCTAAAACCGAAAAATGTGTGTTTGGGGTGCAGGAGATACAATTTTGGGGTAAAATCCTCACTCCTCATGAATTCCTTATGGACCCTGCCAAGGTTCAGGCTGTGGCTGAATGGGTCCAACCTGCCTCCCTAAAGGCGTTACAGTGCTTCTTGGGGTTTGCTAATTATTACAGGAAATTTATTGCTAACTTCTCGGTCATCGCTAAGCCTCTTACGGATATTACTCGCAAAGGTGCTGATCTCCTCCACTGGCCACCGGAGGCGGTCCAGACTTTTGAGGTCCTTAAGAAGTGATTTATCTCGGCCCCAGTGCTGATTCAGCCTAACCAAATGGAGCCATTCATCGTGGAGGTTGACGCCTCCGAGGTGGGAGTGTGTGCTGTCTTGTCCCAGGGTACCAGGTCCCTCACCCATCTCCGTCCCTGTGCCTACTTCTCCAGGAATTTCTCGCCCACTGAGAGTAACTATGGCATTGGCAACCGCAAACTCTTAGCCATTAAATGGGCATTTGAAGAGTGGCGCCACTTCCTGGAGGGGGCTAGGCACCAAGTAACAGTCCTTACCGACCACAAGAATTTGGTTTTCCTAGAATCTGGCCGGAGTCTAAACCCGAGACAAACTCGATGGGCGTTGCTTTTTACTAGATTCAACTCTTTGGTCACCTATAGGGCTGGGTCAAAAAATATTAAAGCTGATGCTCTGTCGCGTAGCTCCATGGCCAGCCCTCCTCCTGAGGAGGATCCCTCTTGTAATTTTCCCCAGGTATAATCATATCCTCTGTGGATTCCGACTTAGTCTCCGAAATTGCGGCTGATCAAGCTTCTGCTCCCGAGAACCTTCCTGAGAACAAGCTATTTGTTCCCCTGCAATTCCGGCTAAGGTTGCTCAGGGAGAATCATGACTCCGCACTATCTGGCCATCCAGGCTTCCTGGGTACCAAGCACCTCATTTCTAGAACCTATTGGTGGCCTGGGTTGCTTAAAGACGTTAAGGCCTACATCGCCGCTTGTGAAATTTGTGCTAGGTCCAAGACTCCCAGGTCCCGACCAGCGGGCTTACTATGTTCTTTGCCCATTCCCCAGAGACCTTGGACCCATATCTCCATGGATTTTAGCACCGATCTGCCTCCATCTCAAGGCAAGTCGGTGGTGTGGGTTGTAGTAGACCGCTTCAGTAAGATGTGCCACTTTGTGCCCCTCAAGAAACTACCCAATGCTAAGACGTTAGCTACCTTGTTTGTCAAACACATCCTGCGTCTCCATGGGGATTCTGGCAATATTGTTTCTGACAGAGGGGTACAATTTGTTTCATTGTTTTGGAGAGCTTTCTGTAAAAAGTTGGATATCGATCTGTCCTTCTCCTTGGCCTTCCACCTTGAAACTAATGGCCAAACCGAGAGGAGTAATCAGTCTCTAGAACAATATGTAAGGTATTTTATCTCTGACTGTCAATATGATTGGGTCTCCTTCATTTCCCTCGCCAAATTTTACCTTAATAACCTGGTCAGTAACTCGTCAGGGGTCTCCCCCTTTTTCTGTTATTCTGGGTTTAATCCACGGTTCTCCTCTGTTTCACCTGGTGGTTCCAACAATCCCGAGGTAGATGTCGTTCATCTTGAACTGTGCACAGTCTGAGCCCAGGTTCAGAAGAACCTAGAGGCGTCCCAGAGCATACAAAAGACTCAGCCAGATAGAAGACGTTCTGCTAACCCCTTGTTTGTGGTCGGGGATCTGGTGTGGCTGTCTTCAAAAAATTTGTGCCTTAATGTTCCGTCCAAAAAATGTGCTCCCCGGTATATAGGGCCGTACAAGGTCATTGAGGTCCTTAAATCCTGTCTCCTTCCGACTGGAGTTACTCGCGTCTTTTCGAATACACAACGTGTTTCATGCCTCCCTCCTGAAATGCTGCTCCCCGTCCTTGGCCACCTCGAGGAAACCTCTGGTCCCTGTACTCACCCCTGAAGGGGTAGAATTCGAGGTGGCCAAGATTGTGGACAGCAGGATGGTCCAAGGCTCCCTCCAGTACCTGGTCCATTGGAGAGGATACGGGCCTGAGGAGACGACTTGGGTACCCGCCCGGGATGTTCACGCTGGGGTATTGCTCAGGCGGTTCCATCTTCAGTTCCCCAATAAGCCAGGTCCACCTAGAAAGGGTCCAGTGGCCCCTCATAAAAGGTGGGGTACTGTAAAGGTTCTGCCAGACACAGCTTCTGTGTCGATGCCCGTGGTTAATCAGTCTGCACCTGCTCCTAGGTCTGATTGAGTGACTCGATCTGCTACCACTCAGGCTGGTAGGCTTGAGAAAGCTGACGGCGAAACGCGCGTTGGGGGCGGTCTGTGTGGAGATCTTTAGTTTTTTGGTCCATCATGCAATCCACGGGTTTATGCAGCTCTCTTAGCCCATTTTGTGCTTTTTGGCCAGGTGTATATTACATTTAGAACCTTCTCTGTTCTTGAGTTTAATTATTTGGCTTATGATATATCCTTTTGGATAGAGATTTCTGTACTACACCACATCACATGATGTTTATACTATGGTAGCATATAACTGGGACTATTTACGCTGTTTCTCCACACTCTACTTTTAAATTGTGTGTATTATTGTTTTTATTTTTGTGATGGCCAATATGCTGTTATGTGCAATATAATAAAGTTTATTTTTTATTGTCATGGTACGTAATCAGAGCTATGTGTCGCTTATTTTCTGGATATACTAGCTGTCTTCACAGTCTTTTATAGGTATTGAGTCATGAGTGGAAGAACCTATCACAGCCTGGCCAGACGGTTCTAGCTAACGCCCTCAGTCTATTTATACCTTCATTTCCTGCTTGTCTTTGCCTGTGATTCTTTCCTGTTTCCTGGCTCTGCTGCTCCTGCTATTATTATTGACCTTGCTTCATTTTGACCCTGGCTTTACTGACTACGCTCCTGCACTGCGTTTGGTACCTCGTACACTCCTGGTTTGACTCGGCTCCTTCACTACGCCTGTCGCTCACGGTGTTGCCGTGGGCAACTGCCCCATTTCCCTTAGCTTCTGTGTTCCCTTGTCTGTTTGTCTGTCGTGCACATATTGAGCGTAGGAACCGTAGTCCAGTTGTACGCCGTCGAATAGGACGGGCCGTGCAAGTAGACAGGGACTGAGTGACAGGTAGATTAGGGCTCACCTGTCTGTCTCCCTACCCCGTCATTACACGTGGTATCTAGGTTACATCAACATTTTCATGACGTATCTTGTGGTTCGCGCTTGGGCATTGGAGATGAAGAAGACTGGAAGAAGTCATCATGGCGTTCTGGGCCGGATGAAGAAGAAAAGAGAACATGAACGACTCCAATCTGAGAAGATGTCATCTGTGAGTCACTGAATTTCACTGCACTGTATACACTTATATGGTCTACAGAATGCCTGTGTAGGACTGATATCTGTCACAATATGGTGGGAATATTGGTCTTTGTTTTACAACACATGTTTTTAGTACAGAATTTAGATTGTTCAAATTATTTCTATATAGTTGAAGAGTGGACCCCCAAGAATTATTTCCTTTGGTGGGCCCAAGGTACCTCAGTCAAACACTGAGTGTACAGATCCTTGCATTAAGATATTGCATTACTGTCTGTAGCCTCAGAGGAGAATTTATTAACCTTGCTAAGCCTCTTATATGGCATAGAAAAGTCCCAAAAGTGCGGGAAAGTTTTTGGGCAGTTTATGCTGCGCTTGGCATTTTTTGAAAAGTGTGTGGTGCTTTGCGGAAAGGGTAGACAATTTTACTATCATTTACACCAGTAACGGGCGTAATGTAAAGCAGAAATCAACGCCAGCTCCGAGCTAGTGTACAATTTTACATTGAGTGTGTAACAAAAGGCCTAATCCAGACCCCGTATCTACCCCACTAATTAGACTGTCTTGTGCCACAAGACATGTGTTTTGCCCACCCACCTAAAAAAAATAAATATATATATATATCTGAGACAGCGTATCTATAAGGGTATATTCACACGCTGTGTTTTCAGGCGTATTTCGGAGCGTAAACGCCTTCAAATACGCCTGAAATATCGGTGGCCCAATGCCTACAAACATCTGCCTATTGTATTTTAAAGCGGCACGTAAAAAGAAGGAGCATGTCACTTCTTGAGCTGTTTTTGGAGATGTTTTTCATTGTGTCAATGGAAAAACAGCTCCAAAAACATCTAGAAAAAAACACCTCAAAAAACGTTTCCAGCTTCAAAAACGTCTGTAAATCAAAGACTGTGTTCTCTGTAATTTTCAGCCATTTTTGACTTTGCGTGTGAACCCTAAGACTATGTCACCTGATAGCTCTGCTACTTGATAGGAGACAGCGGCTCAGCAGACGGTATCACATATAATATGCTGAGATACAACGGCTTAGCAGACAGTATCACATATAATATGCTGAGATACAACGGCTTAGCAGACAGTATCACATATAATATGCTTAGATACAACGGCTTAGCAGACAGTATCACATATAATATGCTGAGATATAACGGCTTAGCAGACAGTATCACATATAATATGCTGAGATACAAAGGCTTAGCAGACAGTATCACATATAATATGCTGAGATACAAAGGCTTAGCAGACAGTATCACATATAATATGCTGAGATACAACGGCTTAGCAGACAGTATCACATATAATATGCTTAGATACAACGGCTTAGCAGACAGTATCACATATAATATGCTGAGATACAAAGGCTCAGCAGACAGTATCACATATAATATGCTTAGATACAACGGCTTAGCAGACAGTATCACATATAATATGCTGAGATACAACGGCTTAGCAGACAGTATCACATATAATATGCTTAGATACAACGGCTTAGCAGACAGTATCACATATAATATGCTGAGATACAACGGCTTAGCAGACAGTATCACATATAATATGCTTAGATACAACGGCTTAGCAGACAGTATCACATATAATATGCTTAGATACAACGGCTTAGCAGACAGTATCACATATAATATGCTGAGATACAACGGCTTAGCAGACAGTATCACATATAATATGCTTAGATACAACGGCTTAGCAGACAGTATCACACATGCTAGGCCCAATTAGAAGGTTAATTGTGAAACATTTCTTATGGTGTTTTTCGATAAAGGTCACTTGAACTGGTATCATGTACACAGTTAACCGATGAATGGCGCTGTTTATGTGGAATTTACCCTGCGGCCTAATGTACCATATAATGTATTAAAAAAATGTAAAAAAAACCTACATTTTGTGGGGTGAATTGAAAAAAAACCTGTAATTCCGCCATTTCTGTTTTGATTTTACAGTGTTCATCGGGCGGCATGAATTGCATGATAACTTGACTCTGCGGGTCGTTACGATTATGGCGATACCAAATTTATATAGTTTTATATTTTACTTCATAATTTGTTTTTGTGACGCTGCATTCGAAGATGAACGGCATAGTTTTTCAATGCAACAGCACTTCATAGGGCGAGAAGGGGTTAAAACCCACTCTCTGAAGCCCCCCTTCAAGATACATTTCAACTAATCTGGTCCCCATGGCAGAAATCTGTCTTTCCATCTGGCACCTCCAGCAGACTCCTTTCAGTCTAGTTTGATTTCTTTTACCTCAGAGTTCCTCTTTTTCCCTTTTTGTAATTTCTTCTTTCCCTCTCCCCTTCTTCTCCTTCTCTCCCCCCTTTTTTTTTTCTATTTCTAACAGGAGCTGTGCAGGATTAGAAAAATATGGCTGCTTTCTTCCAAAAACAGCACCACACCTATCCACAGGTTGTATCTGGTATTGCAGGTTAGCTCCATTGAAGTGAATGGTAATGAGCTGTAATACCACACACAACCTATGGACAGGTGTGGTGCTGGTTTTTGGAGAAAGCAGACAAGTTATCTTATCCTGGACAACCCTTTGTCATGGATTGTTCTTGTGCGGAGATGCTCCCTGCATTATCCCTTTTCCTTAATGGCCGCTGATATGTTCTATTCAGCTTTATGGCCTCTGTGGTAAGTACACTGCCAGTCATTAAAGGGTTAACACTTCAGACCACTGTGGGTGACGTCACAATGTATGAGTTGTGCAGTGGTAATAAACTCCTGTAGTAATGATGATGAATGCGCTGATGTCATAAATACAAATGTTTATGACATAAAGAAGATTCCATATTAGAAGGTTTTACTGCCACATTCAGCGCCATATTGGATGGGACTGAGGACCTTGAGCTTGACTTCCCCACCAATGCCGACCTGATGTAATTTGTAGGTTCTAGCAGGGAAACCCTTCACCCCAGACCACTTCTTCATCACAGTGATGCCATCCTCTTCATACGGGTTGTCTGTAATAGAGGGGGTTTCCAGCAGGAGATCCCCCTCTATTAGCCGGAGCGGAGACAGGTGCTACAAGGAGGCATCTGGAGGACCCCTCTGGAGGACCCGTCTCATCCGTGGATCACCCATTCATTTTAATGGGTGCCCAGGAAGAGAGACATCCGCCTAGCCAACCAGATCAGCCGATTTATGTGTTTTATGTCGTTCGTTCATTGTAATGTCTTTCTTTGAAAATCTGAGAAAACGTACAAATTCTGTTACAAATGATATTTTGGCACCTTCTAAGCCCAGAGGAAGGGCAATCCTCCAGCCATGGTTTCCCTAGAGGTTTCCCCCACAGGGGGTTTTTCCTTTCCTGCGTGCTGGAGGGTGACTCTTCGTGAGTCGGAGGTTTGCCATTTTGGGTTTGGTCATATAATATAATAAAAGTTTTGACCATTTAACACCCAATTATAATGTTTTGTGTCTTTATTTTGCATTCTTTGGTTTGGTGATTGGGATTCTGGGTCTATCACATATCACAAAATCATAAGGCCGGACATCTACTTCCCACACTGACATAGAATGGAGACAACAAGTGTTGCTGCACAATTAAGTGTACACATCCTTACATTAACCGGTTAAGGACTGGGCTGTTTTACAGCTAAATGACTAGAGCAAATTTGACAATTTTGCTATGCGCTTCTTTAGATGACTATAACTCAGCAGGTGAATAAAGTTCATCTTTGAATTTTACACCCTTTTTAAAGGACAGATAGGGCTTTGTTTTAGTGGCATTTGTCAGTATATATCATTTTTATTTTTTTCTCTAAAGTGGGCAAAATTGGAAAAAAATGCAAGAATTTAGCAATTGCGCCAGTTTATGCCAGCATTTTTCACACACGGTATGGACCACGGACAAAATTAATCTCCTTTCACATTCTTCCACTTCTCCCGTGCATGGGGATACCAAATATGTGTGCCTTATTCACTGTGCGGGCATGTGCCAGGGCTTGGCATAAAAGGAGGCTTTTCGGCCTTTTTGGTCCAGGAATTCTGCACTTGACTTTATAGCCGCATACTGTTTTCTGGGGGCGTAATGCTGCTGAAAGATTAGAATTACCCCATAAATGACTTCATTCACACAAGTAGACCCCACAAGGTTTCCTTCAAGGGGTTTATCATATTTTTAGCAAGTCCAGTTTTCTTCTGAAAGTTTCTTGAATAAGATGGAACAAAAAAAATTCAGCTATTTTTTAGCAAATGCGTCAGTTTATACCTGCATTTTTCACACACGGCATAGACCACGGCCAAAATTCATCTCCTTTCACATTCTTCCACTTCTCCCGTGCACGGGGATACCAAATATGTGGCCTTATTTATCACATAGAGATGTAGGAGGGCGGAGGATAGAAGAAGATTATTTCACAAATCGCTTTTTTTCAAAGCTGGTTTTACAAAACTCAACAGTTTCTATAACACGTCCAAAATATCTGCTCTTGAAGCCGAAATCCCAAAATATTCATCTAGGGGTATAATGGGAATTTATTTTATGGGGTTTTCTAAAATAAGAAATTGCAGGTTTATGCAAATGGAGCTCTCCAGCAGATGAACTTTAGAGAACATGCAAACATGACATCCACCCCCCACCCATTCCCTCCCCCACCCTTGGAGTAAAATCAGGGGAAAAATAAAAACGTAATGTAGGGCAAATATATTTTCAACAAATTAACTAAAATCTAATAATTCAGAACAGTGGGGTATTTTTTAAAACATGGCTCAATGCACAGACCTGGTTGTGAGGGACATGAGGGACAGAAATATCGGGAATCTTTGCGGTGCCCGTCTTTTCTGCAGATGCGACACCTTTTCTGGGGGTTGCTTCTGGTTGGTGTTGGGGGAATCCGACTGATGAAGTGTCTTTCAGTCAGTCGCGTGACATCCTCAGACTGGGGGCATTCTCTGGTGTCCTGAACATCAAAAATGAGGCCTTCAATAATTTTCTCCTGGAAATCCAGGTATGTGTCTCTGCCTCTGTTTTTTTTGTAGAGCGCAGATGAGTTGTGGATTTGCCACCTGTAACAAATAAATGGCCACCTTTTTGTACCAGGTTTTAGTTTGGCGTTTTATTAAATAAGGCTGTAAAACCTGGTCGCTTAAATCCACCCCCCCCATGTACTTGTTATATTCGGACACGCTCACTGGTTTGTGCTTATCCGATGTTGCCCCCCTTTCCCTCACTGCCACTGTTCCTGCGGTATGAATCGTGCTTAGCACATACACATCTTTGCGATCCCTGAACTTGACCGCCAGCAATTCTTCAGATGCATAAGCACAGGAGTCCCCCTTTACCATGCGCTTCCCCACTAATTGCTGTGGAAAACCAATTCGGTTTTTGCGCATGGTACCACATGCCCCAGTCCTTGCAGCATGCAAATGCCTAAACAGGGGCACACTAGAATAAAAATTATCACAGTACAGGTGGTACCCCTTGTGAAGCAGAGGCTGCATTATCTCCCACACGATCTTACTGCTAGTGGAAAGATCAGGGGGGCATCCAGGAACATTTATTGTGCGGTCCCGCCCTTCATAAATCCTGAAGGCGGTGGTATATCCTGACCCGCTTTCACACAATTTGTAAAGCTTAACGCCATATCTTGCCCTTTTTGAAGGTAGATATTGGCGAAAGCTAAGTCTGCCATGAAAGTTGAGGAGGGATTCGTCCACACTTACATTCTGCTCAGGGGTGTAGAGTTGCAGAAATAAATTATTCAGGGAATTTATCAGCGGTCTTATTTTGAACAACCGATCCCGGTTTGCATCGGTACTTGGGGGGGGCCTGTGCGTTGTCATTGAAGTGGAGGAACCTCATTATTGTCTCATAACGAGACCTGGGCATTACTGCAGAATATACTGGGGTGGCTTGGGCGGGTCTTGTTGACCAGTAAGACCTAATGGAGGGCTTTTTGACAATACCCATATTTAGGGTGAGCCCCAAATTTTTTTTTAATTCCAGCAAATTGGTGGGCGTCCAATCTCTGGCATGGGTGGATGAAGGTTTCTGCCTTATATATTGAGTGGCATATAAATTTGTTTCGTGGACAATCTGATTTAGGATGTCGTCCGTTATAAATAAATGGAAGTAATCCATTTGGACAAAATTTGTATTGTCCACGGTTATGCCAGGAGTGGCAGTAAATCCGTGGATTCTAGGCCCAAAAGATGGGGCAGGTGCCCATACAAGAGCCTGGACTGAAGGGACCAGGCTGTCCCGTGCTACAGCGCTACTTGGCCCTGCGCTTTCAAGTTCTGCAGTTTCAACTGCATCAGGGACAACGTCCCCTGAAGATGAACCTGAAGTGACGCTGTCATCGTCACTACCTAAAACAGGTTCCATCTCGGACGCCATCTCTGATGCGGTCTCCGACTCAGACCACAGCATGGCGTATGCCTCCTCGGCGCTAAACAACTTCCTCGCCATAACGTAACTAACACTAACGAAACAAATATTTTTTTTTTTTTTTTATAAAACACACAAACTAACTGCTATATATATCTACACTACCGCTAACAAAAAAATAAACCGCTATTGCTATATATATTATATATATATATATGTGGATATATATATAATTATATACTCCCTACCTGCCTATTCTAATAGAATAAAAGAAAGAAAGATAGATAGATGGATAGATAGATTGTATAGATACATAGATGGATAGATAGATAGATAGATAGATAGATAGATAGATAGATAGATAGATAGATAGATAGATAGATAGATAGATAGATAGATAGATAGATAGATAGATAGATAGATAGATAGATAGATAGATAGATCGATAGATAGATAGATAGATAGATAGATAGATAGATAGATAGATAGATAGATAGATAGATAGATAGATAGATAGATAGATAGATAGATAGATAGATAGATAGATAGATAGATGGATAGATGGATAGATAGATAGATTGTATAGATAGATAGAAATCTATCTATACAGAGAATGTTTTATAGTGTAACTGTATTTTTTGTGTAACTGTATTCTTCTGGCAGCAATTCTCCCGAGTCTCTTCTTCTCCTCAAACTGAAACAATGTTTGAGGAGAAGAAAAGAGGCAGGAGATTTACTGCCAGAAAAGTCAAAAAAAAACAAATGTGGTCGCTGTGATAGGTTTTCACAGCGACCACATGTTCAGGGACCATCAGATTGGTCCCTGATACTCTGCCCAGTGCCCAGAGCTGTTGGTAACAGCGTGGGCACAGGGCTGTGTGCACGCGATCGCGTGCACACTGTTTTCTATGCAGAAATGCATGTGATCGCTGTGATTGGTTGTCACAGCGATCACATGTTCAGGGGCCAAAAGATTGACCCCTGACATTCTGCCCAGTGCCCATGGCTGTTAGCAACAGCCAGGGCACAGAGCTGTGTGCACGCGATCGCGCGTGCACAGTCTCTGAAGTGCCGCCGTAAATAGTATATACGGCGGACTTTAGAGACCCTGACCGCTGGCCGTATATTTACGGCTAGCGGTCGGGAACCTGTTAAAGGAACAATGACTTTCCTATTCACTACAAAAGAACCAAGATGAGAACTCCAGACAAGATGGGAACTCCAGACAAGATGGGAACTCCAGACAAGATGGCTGCTGCACGAAACTAAATCATTTAAACATTATCATCACTTTCACATAATACATATCTTAGTAATTCGGCCTCCTGCTTGACAATTCACAATGTAATTTCATACAGAGAATATAAGCAAATAAATCATCCTTCACAAACCTCCCTTTTTCTCATATTAAATTACAGAAATTATATATATTATGATTATGAAACTCAAACAATATATCAATAGGGCCACAACTAATATGATGCCATCACCAATGTCCGGTTAGGGTATGGGGTCCCACCAGTGTATCGACAAGTCATGTACATCATCGTCCTCTTCTTCTCCTGTCTTCTGATTAGAACACTTGATACTGCTGACGGATTCACTCAGGTCTTTGTTATTGTGACCCCACAAACCCTCTGCTCATCTGTCTTCTTACTTGTCTGGGCGGCTGCTTGGAATTGTGACACTTCCGTCAGTTCATGACAAACGCGTTGTACTGGCTCCGGCTGCGCCTGCCGCACCTCAGTAATGGAGTTCATCGTATTAAAAATCTTTTAGTTCATGTTTACTGGCACTTGCTGGGGAACCCCAACCCTTGTCAATTGTTACTAATCTGGTGATAACATCTACGTACTATAAAAGTTGTTCTAAGTACATACAATAACAATGTCAGGCCCTTAAACTAAATCAAACAAACACCTTTTATATAAGAAAAACTTCTCTGTTCCAATGGACAGGGCACCTAGAAGATGTGTAATTATTGGGTACATTTCATTTGCACTTGGTGTCACGCTTTCCAGCAGGATTTGTACCTTGATCTGAGCTGATTTCCTGGAACATTTCCAGCTCACCAAAATATACACAGATTCCACATGTTTATCTGACAAATGTCGCAAACCAATTTTCCTTACTCTAATTTGTATTGCATGGGAAGGCCTCTCAAGGTCTGTTCTCTTCGTGGGAGAAGGGTATGATAAGGTTGGCACCGGTCTGCCAGGACTGTTCTGTAGGAAAATCAAACAGCTCTAACAGAATTTACCAGCATCAGCTGTAAAGCCTGGGACATACCAATTAGATCTTACCAAATCGATCCTTGCAGTCTTGGGGCATATGTGAGGTCATACACCATCAATGCAAAAGCCATCAAGAGTGCCTTGGGTGTTACCGGTTCACGTTCCCTTATCCGTCCACATTCTGTTAGAATCTGGTTCTCACGCCTTCCGCTCCAAGTTGGACTCTTCCTGTGGAGAACAAGCTTTTTCATTGTACAAACATTAATTGATCTTAATCAAATAATTAATTTGAAGAAAAACATTAACAAATAACATCTTTACATCAAACGTTCACATTGAGCAATAACTAGAAATTATACATGCAAACTCATTTTTCTTCTTTTTATATATATATATATATATATATATATATATATATATATACACATACATACATATATATACACACACACACACACACACACACAAACACTGCACAGAATTTTCCTTTCACAATAACAACGACAAAAAACAAATAACTAAAAATGTTTTCAAATGGGAATATTCCACTTCTGTACCTTTTATCTGACACATGACTCTAATAGTCCAATGCTAAGGCTTGTCCAGAACTTTACATAAAGCTTAACTTCAGTATTTAATATTCCCACAACACTTCTTAAATACAATTATTAAACAAACTAACTTTGGAATAACATCTGGAGAACTGCTGATATCTTATTGTACAAACATCAGGTCAATACTTGGGATAACATTGTTCCCCTGTCACTTACACACAACGTCTGCAGTGGGGAAAATACAGGCCGAGCTTCAGGCCCCCCTGAGAACAGGTCTACACACACGAGCACATTGTCATACACTTCTACCTCGGGTAGTTGTATGTTCTGCAGTCGCTGGGACGGGTAATCTGGCCGGGCTGCACTTTTCACAGGTACCTTTGCTGTTTTACCTATGTCATGCCGTGCACACATCATGCCGGCTGCTACAAACCTAGTGGTGGCATTATTGTATCCAGGGACAAGCCAATTTACTGACACCTGGCTGCACATACCCTTGTTGTCAGTTCTGTTTTCTCTTGCTCTCTCAATTGGCTTACCCAATGATCCAATAAAGTTCCTACTACCAATGGGCCCATAATTGTGGGTGATGCCAAAAGCGTACCTAGAGACCTAGAGTCAGTGTATATGTCGGCCGTCTTACCTTCTGCCAGGTTACAGCCTCAGCGAGCACCTCCAGCTCCGCTCCTTGAGATGAACAAGAAGGTGAGAGTGGTTTCTGGGTGATTTACCTTGTGCCTCGTATCCTGTTCTACACATGCTGTATATGATAAAGTATGTCTACATTACAAATTTACATTGGAAACCCATGTCACATATAGATAGAACATTTCAAAAGGGTGGAGTTTTATTGTTCCACATTTATCTGATGATCCAGAACACTTGTAAATCCCACCCACCAGGTCCTGTAAATACCTGATTAATACAAAAACAAACAAAATATGTTACTGAAATCTGGCATAAAATAAACAATATTCAAACAATTTTTTTGTTTTGCCTTCTCCCCATCTAAATCTGTACAGACTCATCTGTGAGTGACGTCACCTCTGCCTCCTGTGTAAATTGGCTGGAGGGGGATGGTCTCTTACACAATAACTCATATTGGGTGGAGACTACAGCACAGCTTCACCGTTCTGGAAGGATCTGGAACCATCTACACAGAAAAACCTCAAAATGTAGGTTACTGTCATACACATTTAATCTGGGTTACTCCTTGAAGCTCATACACATTTTGTAGATCTCCTAGAACCAAATTCATTAATTCAAAACAAGATAAAACACAAAACAAAACTACCTGATCAGTCCCTTCAACATTCCCTCCAATTTCGACTCTGCGAAAGAAATGTAGCAGGGTTCAAAACTACATATTAACATAATGAGATTAGGCACTCTATCGGGGGGGGGGGGGCACTAGTTTAACCCCTTGTAATACACAACAGCCTGGAACAAAAAAGATTACTTTCTCCTGACAAAAATACATTTTATCTTTAAAATGACCTGCAACCATTTACCTGTAAAACATCTCACATTTTCAAAAATAACATTTAGACAGCCCCATAGCACGTGCCCCATGTGTGAAAACAAAAACAAAACAAATGTAATTAGTTATTCAATAACACAGAAAATAATATATCTGGTAATATTAATTACTGCAAACCAATAAGCTGTACATAAGAATAGGGAACAGAGGGGGCACATACATCATCAAGACCCCGTGTCTCACAATATCTGTATTTTAATTCATTTGAATCAACATCAGAACATTCCAACATTAAATCTTATCACATTATAACACATTAATCTGCAGTATAGCTTTTATCTTTCTACAAACAGATCCAGCCGGCTGTAATATTTTTCTCGCTTGGTGTAGTTACAGACGACTGCGCTGCGCGAAAATAAAACACGTTGCATAAAAAAAATGATTTTAACCCCATACACAAAACACTAACATTTTTAGACATTACTGCTGTTAAAAATAGGAAACATACAATATAGTTCTGCTTTTATTGTGGCCATTAGTTTCAAACTTCAGACATGTTACATTACACACATCACACAGATGTCACATCACATCACACATGTTACATTGCACACATCACACATCACATTACATATGTATCACACATCACACAGATGTCACATCACATCACACATGTTACATTGCACACATCACATTACATATGTATCACACATCACACAGATGTCTCATCACACCTGTTCACATTACACTCCCCCCGTTCTGACCCACGTTAGTCACTGCAATGTACCTGGCTGCTCCGTTTTCTTCACTCTTCCAATGAAAATTTACACCTGTATTTAAATTGTTCTTTCTCACATCATCTTACTTGTAACTACCTGTAATCACCTGATCACATGCAAACATCCATCTTACGCTGCCAGCCTCTTCAACAATTTTTTTTTCAGTGTGTTATTTTGCCTTCACATACTTTATAATTATAGCCCCAGCTCCTTTTGCGCATTCTAATGTTGGCCGGGACCAGTGCCCCAAAGCATCTTTGTCCAACTTCCTCCTGACCCCATGGTCGGAGAGCAGTAGGGTGATTTCCGGTAAATCCCCCACCTCCAGGCAAACAGGCCACATTTGCCGACAGATATCTCAGACCAGTCTATCTCCTAGACTGTCTTACCAATACGATATCAAAAGTCGTTCCTCCAGACATTCTAGCAGTAGGATCCTCTGATCCCTCACTGTATTGAACATCAAGAACAGACAAAATGCTGCCAATCAACAATTACAAGAGCAAATTCTTCAACACAATCGACATTCATGAACCTCCATTGATTCAAGCAGGAGTTGGTCACTTCACTTATGCAGAACACTTGCTGCCGGGTGGTGTCTTTCAGTTCATACAGCCCATGATGTAACATATATCCCAAACTCTTTCCTCTAGCACTTTGCAATGGTTTCACATGCAAATTATATTTGGTAACATATATATATATTATCCTCCCCACTCAGCCGTTCACTCTGTGGGTTGTAGTTTAGGGGGCTGTTATGTATGTTGGTGATAATTTATTTACGGGCTATGGGTCTGATCCAATACCAATGTCCTTCACTGTAATTACTACTACGACACATGTGGCACCTGGGGTAAGTGTCAGGGTCATTCATTGAATACAGGATGTTATATTACAACGGTATTCAATCCAGCGGTCTGATGTTATACTACTACAGACTTAATTACTTGGATGTTATTTTACATCAAAGTGTATATGCCGGATTATCATGTGCTAGAAATCAGTCTGTACTGATTTCCACCTTATGCCAGTCTGGCAATGCATACAACTGGTTTATGGACCCTTACACACAATATCACTGTCTGGCAATGCGTTAGGAAAATATAAATGATTTTCTAATACAGTATTCAAAGTTTTTCCCTGTTGCACTGGGTAATGGTATTGAATGCAAATTCAATATAGACACAATTGCTTCTCCTTGCACTGGATTCTACATTATCAGGACTTAACCATTGAAGCTCCTGTGGTACTACATGATATTACTCACAACTGTCTATGGGTCTGAGCCAATACCAGTCAGTACCTCCCAACTATAATCCCAGACAAACAGGTAACAGAACAACTATTAATCCTCAACAATTTTACACAACTAAATAACAAATGACACTACAACAAAGCAGCAAGCAGAAGTTTTGTTTTTTCCTCACAGTCCAAACTACAATCTTTGCATTTCAAATACTTCACATGTGAGTTACGACTTCTCTCTGCCATGCGCTACGTCACTGCATTCTAAAGGCTTCTCACAATTGTTAACTAT
This sequence comes from Rhinoderma darwinii, assembly GCF_050947455.1. Taxonomy (NCBI): domain Eukaryota; kingdom Metazoa; phylum Chordata; class Amphibia; order Anura; family Rhinodermatidae; genus Rhinoderma; species Rhinoderma darwinii. The sequence goes on along the minus strand of NW_027461853.1, from coordinate 167,056 downwards.
GTATTTGCTGGCAAAAATTCTCTCATGTCTTTCATATCAACAGTTTAGGATCACGTACACACCTGCAATCCTTCATCACACAAAAAGCTTCAACATACCTTTTTGGATCCATCTTTCAACCCGTTCTGACTAAGGAGTCTCATCCATAAAGAAGTGACGTTCTGACAGCTGGATTCCAAGGCTTACGCAATACATGTGTGAATGGTGTAAGAATAAGCTCCTTACCTACCGCGGTTTTTTGTAATTCACAGATGCAAAGCCAGACCTCTCCAGTGACAGCTTATCAGACGTGCAATCTTCCTGGGTTTTATCGGCACCATTACTGTCATGGAAATCCATCGCTCAAAATATATTAGACTGAAATTTATATGAGTCCCAACAGACTCTCAAGGCCAGACTCCATTAGTCAGTATCCTAATTAGGATATTTCAACGATATATATCGAGAGAGGAGAAGAAAACACACAGACACGCTTATATGTTCAAAATGCTCCTCTGAAGGATTTATTACCAAACTCAAACTGTTAAACTGAAATTCAGAAGGGGTGTAGGCTTGAGGTAAACCAATCAAAGACAATGTAACAATATTTGTTATTCAGTAAAAAGCATATCATAACGTACATCCCAGATACATCATTATAATTCTTCACACATTATGTTTACAGGTTTCTTATCTCTCTTTTGGACAGAATATCCTCGTGGAGATGGGGGGAGACCTTCCCTCACGCATACTTGCCATCCTCCCATCTCACTCCCTATCCAACTTCACATGGGAACCAAGGTCAAAGATAAAACATACAAAATCAACATTACTTGTATTAAAGGAACAATGACTTTCCTATTCACTACAAAAGAACCAAGATGGGAACTCCAGACAAGAAGGCTGCTGCACGAAACTAAATCATTTAAACATTATCATCACTTTCACATAATACATATCTTAGTAATTCGGCATCCTGCTTGATAATTCACAATGTAATTTCATACAGAGAATATAAGCAAATAAATCATCTTTCACATTAGCAACGCTCTGACTGGGGATTCTGCTCCTAGGGAAGCCCCTGACAACACTGTCCATAAATGGACACTGACGTTAGGAGCTTTAAGATGCCAAAATCCTAGGCCAGAAAACTGGCATTGCACTGGCTGGGGATTCCACTCCTGGAGGGAGCCCCTGACGTCACTGTCCATATATGGATTCTGCTCCTGGAGGATCCCTTGATGTTACTGTCTGTACATAGACAGTGACATTAGGGGCTTTGTAATGTGAGAATTCCAAGTCAGAACGTTGTCAGCTCTGTGGCCGGGAATTACGCTTGTAGAGAAAGCCTCTCACTTTACTGTGCATATATGGCTTTAAATATCCATATTTGGCTTTAAACTCTGGAGTCCCCGGCCAGAGCATCGCAAGCACTCACTGGCCGGGAACTCCTGACTTGGGAAAGCCCTTGATGTCACTTTCACTATATGGACAGTGATGTTAGGAGTTTAAAAACCCAGGAATCCATGGCCAGAGCGTCGGCAATACTCTGGTTAGTAATTACTCTCCTGGAAGGAGCCCCTGATGTCTGTCAATTGTTATGGTAGTAGTCGGATATGATCTTTAATAAATTGAAACCATTTTTTTAAGCTTTATGAACAAGGTTTGACAATGATAAGTTCTACCCATGTGTATCTAATGCTGATATGTATCCATGATCCTTACTCATTGTAATATTGTGTGATTGAACTTGGTAACTTGGTATGCTTGGCTGACTGTACTGTATGATCAGAAGTAGTAACTAGATGTTTACGAATCAGATTCAGATAAGTTTTAGTAATGATACTTAGTTCAACAGATAGAGAGGTCCTATAGTGGAGGACCAAGTCAATGTGAGCTCGAAATTTTGAACGAAAAAATAACAGAGTAAAAAGTAAATTTAGATTAAAAACTTACTATTAAAATACAAACCAGACAGCTCTCCAAGGTAGAGTTTGAGAAGCTGCATACTATATTCTAATGCTACTTTGCCTAAATGGTAAGCAAATAGATTTTTTTTTTCTACCTAAAATGGCAGAAAACACACTATTTTGGAGATGGAAAGGATGGCTAGAGGGGAAATGGAGGAGGCCATAGTTTTTTAATTGCTTTTTTTTCCTGGGTGTTTTTTTTATTCCATTTGCTAACAATTTAGGCAAAGTAGCTCAAAAGTAAACATTTTTAAAATCCGTAATTTTGTGAAGTATTGTAATTGGAATTTTTCACGCACGCCTGTTTTGAGTAACAATGTTAGCTTTTTGAGACTTTATGCTGTTTTCGCATCTTTTAAATAGTATGTTGGTACCAGCGGGAGAGGAGACCTCCTGCATGACAGATTTAATATAATTGACACCAGCGGATATTATAGCTGAAATCTATGCTAGCTGGCGTAGGTATCTGTTTGTGGAGCACTGAACACCCAAGGTGTGCCAAATTTGTTCAGAGCTGTGGGCTTCTTAGAGTATGTTCACATTAAGTTTTTTCTTTTCGACTGAGGTATACGTCGGGAGAAGACTGTAAGTATACCTCCAACGGAAGGCCTCGACGTATCCCATTGTATACGCATACAGTGGGATATGTCACCTGAATTTCTCGGGCACAGAGCTACTTTAAGCACTAGGCTCGGTAAAGCCGCTGATGTTACTGTCCATATATGGGCAGTGATGTTAGGGGCTTAAACAAAATCAAGAATCCACACCCAGTGCGTTAGCATTGTTCTGGCCTGGGATTCGGCCTCTGGAGGAGCCCCTGACATTACTTTCCATATATGGACAGTGACTACAGGGGTTTTAAGATGCCGGAATCCTAGGCTAGAACATCGGCAACACTCTGGACAAGGTCTCTGCTCCTGGAGGAAGCCTATATCGTCACTGTGTATATATGGACAGTGACGTCAGAGGATTTGAGATGCTGGAATCCCTAGTCAGAGCATCGACAATGCTGTGGCAGGGAAAACCGGTTCTTGAGGGAGCCTGTGATGTCACTTTCCATATATGGACAGTGATGTCAGGGGCTTTCAACTATGGAGTCTCCAGCCAGAGCATCGAAAGCCCTCTGGCTGGGGGCCCCTGTCTTGGGAAGGCCCTTGACATCACTGTCCATATATGAACAGTGATGTTAGGAGCTTCAAAACTTAGAATCCACAGGCAGAACGTTGGCAACGCTCTGGCTGGGAATTCCGCTCCTTGAGGAGACCCTGACAACACTATCCATAAATGAACTGTGAGTTCAGGAGCTTTAAGATGCCGAAATCCTAGGCCAGAACCTCGGCATTGCTCTTGCTGGGGATTTCGCTCCTGGAGGGAGATTCTGATGCCAGGGTCAAAATATGGACAGCGACGTTAGAGACTTTGAGATGTTGGAATCCCCGACCAGAGCATTGGCAATGCTCTGGCCAGGGATTCTGCTCCTGGAGGAAACCTTGACGTTACATAGATAGTAATATTAAGGGCTTTGTAATGCGAGAATTTAAGGCCAGAGCGTTGCCAATGCTCTGGCCAGTAATTCCGCTCCTGGAAGGAGCCCTTGACGTCAATGTCCAGATATGGACAGTGATGTTAGGGGCTTTGAGATGCCGGAATCGCCGGCCAAAGCGTCGGCAACGCTGTAGCCGGGGATTCTGCTTCTGTAGGATCCCCTGACTTTACTGTCCATGTATCGACAGTGACGTGAGGGGCTTTCTAATGCAAGTGTCCCAGACCAGACCATTGGCAAAGCTGTGGCTGGGGACTCGACTTCTAGAGGGAACCCCTGACGTCATTGTCCATAAAAAGGCGGTAAGGTCAGGGGGCCCACTAGTACTGGAATCCCCGGTCAGAGTGCTACCGATGCTCTAAGCCGTGGTCCGAATAGTTCAAAGCTTATTTCAGTAGGCTTCGGTTTAATATTGGCGTATAAAAATGCCAGTCTTTTTAAATTCCACCCATTGGTTATATGCAACAACGGGAGGTGAGGTCCTCTTGCTCGACAGATTTACTATAAGTTACATCAGGCATTGGCGGAAATTATAGCGGAAATCCATGGCAGATTGTTTCTGGCGTCGATTTCAGTTTGTGGAGCCTTGACAGCCAAAGTTGTGTCAAATTTATTAAGAGCCATGCTGATATATAATCATGCTTTTTACGTATGTTTTAATATTGTGTGATTGAACATGATGTTCTAGACTAGATAAAAAGTTACTATTAAAAAAAAACAAAAAAAAAAACAGACAGCTCCCTACCAAGTTAGAGTTTGAGAAGCTGCATACTATACTCTCCTGCTACTTTGCCTAAATGGTAAGCAAATTGATTATTTTCTTTTTCTACCTAAAATGGCAGAAAACACACCTATATTGGAGATGGAAAGGAAGGCTAGAGGGGAAATGGAGGAGGCCGGTGTTTTTAATAAACAGATTTTTATTGATCCAGTATATATCTAATCATTACATACAGCAATGAAACATTGCAAACAAAGCATTGGGATAAGGATCACATTTTTTACAGAAAAAAAAAAAGGAAACATACAAACAAACAAAACTCCGGATCCAGACACGACAAATTGACCACATATTCGACTAAGGTAATCATAAGAGTATGTCGGAGTAAGTAGAGTCAGTCCATTGATCCCATAAGGAAGTACGAGCGTAGGACCCTTGAATAGAGGCTAAAGCGCGTTCCATAACACAATTATTGTTAACATATAAAATCACTTCACTCATACTAGGCACTTTTGTACATTTCCAGTATTTTGCAATCAATATTTTTGCAGACAGCAATACATGAAAAAGTACGTTTCTGACACCCGGAGAGAAATCCACCAATCCCACATGCAGTAGGGCTAGAGCAGGGGCGAGCTGAACGTCAACCCCTAAAAGAGATCGTAAGAAATGTTCTACTTGCTGATAAAAGCTGGACAATACTGTACACTCCCAGAAAATATGGAGGATGGTACCCTTAGAAGTGAGGCACCTCCAGCACCTATCTGATGATGTTGGCTATATCCGCGACAAACGACTAGGAGTGTAATACCACCTATACATTATTTTCCTAGACGCTTCCAAATGTGTAGCGCACTTAGAGAGAGAGCAAGCTAGATTGAAAGTGGCTTCCCAATCCTGCGTACTTATAGGGATTCCTAGATCTCTCTCCCAATGCCCCAGACAAGGAAATTCCTCCTGAAGCAAACCCTCACACAATACCTTATACATTTTTGATATCCCTTTGCATGTTTTATCCAGATTAGTGAATGACAATTCAAAAGGTGTTTTAGGGGAATCAATCAGAGGAGGCAATGTACTCAACAAGTGACGTATTCTAAGGAATTTATAGAAGTCCCTACGGGGTATGTTGTACTTCAGACATATTAAGCTGAACGAGCTTAATTAGGCCTAGATCTGAGCATCTACTCCCCTATAAATTTAGATGTAGCATATGGGGAAGGCACTCGTGCAGGGGGGCACGACGGCAGAAGTCATCTCTGTCTAAGTGTCATACTGTCAAAGTGTCCTGGCAGTTATACATGGCAGTTGGACAGGGTCAGTGACAGGTAAGCTGCATTACCAAAACAAACAAACTATCACATGCTCTAATTATTAGAATTCAAACTATCTGTTTACAAACAAACATGTTTGCCACCGCTCTCATCATTATAGCTGCTCTTGGTTTACAATCCTATCGCCCATTTAAGCCTTGCCAAAAAACAGTCTACATCAGTCCCTCTCTCCTTGCCTCGCCCATGTACAGCTCCCATTCACTATTCACTTTCCTCAATCAACTTAACCCATCCCATCCCACTGCCCAACATAAAAATCACTCTCATAAATCACAGAACCATCTGCTGTCTCTCTCCATTCTCCTGCTACTCGCTGCAGGGGACATCTCTCCCAACCCTGGTCCTCCCTTTTCTTCTGCCAAGCTCAACCACTTACCTGTCACACATAGAAACCCTGCAAATCTTCTTGCCATTCCTTGTATGTCTTCTCCTGTCTTTTTTAACTGTGCTCTCTGGAACTCTCGGTCCGTGTGCAACAAACTCACCTTTATTCATGACTTATTCCTTTCTAACTCTCTCAACCTTCTGGCTCTTACAGAAACATGGCTACACCTGTCTGACACGGCTTCCCCTGCTGCTCTATCTTATGGTGGTCTCCACTTCTCTCATGCCCCCAGACCTGAGAACAGGCAGGGTGGAGGAGTAGGTATACTTCTTTCTCCACACTGCACTTTTCAGGTCATTCCCCCGGTCCCCTCACTCACATTTCCCTCTTTTGAAGTCCACACCCTCAGACTCTTTCACCCTTTCTCCCTCCGAGTGGCAGTTGTCTACCGCCCACCGGGCTCACCCCGCCAATTCCTGGATCATTCTGCTGCCTGGCTTCCACAGTTTCTATCCTCTGAAACACCCACTCTCATCATTGGTGACTTCAACATCCCCATTGATAACCCAATCTCCTCATCTGCCTCCCAGTTTCTATCTTTAACCTCGTCCCTAGGTTTGTCACTCTCCTACACATGAGGACGGGCATTCACTTGACCTGCTCTTCTTCCGGCTCTGCTCAGTTTCTGACTTTATTAACTCTCCTCTCCCGCTTTCTGACCACAATCTTCTCTCCTTTACTATCAAATATTTTCTGCCTCCTCAGGTCATCCCTACGTATCAGACATACATAAATCTACATGCCATTAACACTGTGAAACTCATAGACAGTCTACAGTCCTCATTGTCCCCTATCTCTTCCCTCTCCTGTCCCAATCTGGCTGCCAAACTTTATAATAACACTCTCAAAAATGCATTGGATGAAGCAGCCCCCCCTACACTCCGAACCACCCGACAAAGACGACGACAACCCTGGCACACGCCTCAATCCCGCTTTCTTCAGCGGTGCTTGAGATGTGCCGAACGACTGTGGAGAAAATCGCATTTGGATGCAGATTTCCTCCATTACAAATTTATGCTCAAAACTTACAACTCTGCCCTTCACCGAGCCAAACAAGTCTATTTCTCTTCTCTCATCTCCACACTATCTAATAATCCAAAACGCCTCTTTGATACTTTTCACTCCCTCCTTAGTCCTAAAGTGCAGACGCCGATCACAGATCTCTGTGCTGAAGACCTGGCCACTTATTTTAAAGTTAAAATTGACAATATCCGGCATGATATTATCTCCCAGTCCCCTAGTAACATCGATCCCCTTCCCTCCCGCACTCCCTCTTCTTCACTCTCAGCATTTGACCCAATAACTGAAGAAGAAGTCTCGAGGCTCCTCTCTTCTTCTCGTCCTACTACCTGCCCTAGTGATCCTGTCCCCTCACACCTCCTCCAGTCCCTCTCCCCAGCTGTCACTAGTCACCTGACTAAAATATTTAACCTCTCTCTTTCCTCTGGTATCTTTCCCTCTGCTTTTAAACATGCCATTATAAACCCATTACTGAAAAAAACAACTCTTGACCCATCCAGCGCTGCCAACTACCGACCAGTCTCTAATCTGTCCTTCATCTCCAAACTCCTGGAACGCTTGGTCTACTCTCGCCTTATCTGCTATCTCTCTGCTAACTCCATTCTTGACCCCTTACTATCTGGTTTCCGCACCCTACACTCCACAGAAACTGCCCTTACTAAAGTCTCAAATGATCTCTTGGTGGCTAAATCAGACGGTAAATCCTCTCTCCTTATTCTTTTGGATCTCTCTGCAGCCTTTGACACTGTAGACCACAAACTCCTACTTAACATGCTCCACTCTATTGGCCTCAAGAACGCGGCTCTCTCTTGGTTTTCCTCCTATCTCTCTGACCGCTCGTTCAGTGTGTCATTTGCTGGTTCCACTTCTTCTCCTCTTCCTCTTGCTATCGGCGTTCCTCAGGGATCAGTCCTAGGTCCGCTGCTCTTTTCTCTCTACACAGCTCCTATTGGACAAACCATCAGCAGATTTGGCTTCCAGTACCATCTCTACGCTGATGACACCCAATTATATACCTCTTCCCGTGACATCACCCCTGCTCTAATACAGAACACCAGTGATTGTCTGTCCGCTGTCTCTAACATCATGTCCTCTCTCTATCTGAAACTGAATCTTTCTAAAACTGAGCTCCTTGTGTTCCCACCATCTACGAACCTCCCTAAACCTGATGTCTCCATCTCGGTGTGTGGCACTACCATCACTCCTAAGCAGCACGCCCGCTGTCTCTGGGTTATTTTTGACTCAGATCTTTCCTTTACTCCTCACATACAATCACTTTCACGCTCCTGTCATTTTCACCTCAAAAACATCTCCAGAATCCGCTCTTTTCTTACGGAGGAAAACGCCAAAACTCTCATTGTTTCTCTGATTCACTCTCGTCTTGACTACTGTAACTCACTACTAGTCGGTCTTCCCCTCACTAAACTCTCCCCTCTCCAATCTATCCTCAATGCAGCAGCCAGGCTCATCTTTATGACCAACCGCTACACCAACGCCTCTAATCTGTGTCAGTCACTGCACTGGTTGCCCATCCCCTTCCGAATAAAATTCAAACTTATTACTCTCACCCACAAAGCTCTCCACAGTGCTGCACCTCCTTACATCTCCTCCCTCATCTCTGTCTACCACCCTACTCGGGCTCTACGTTCTGCCAACGACCTTAGATTAAAATCCTCCATAATCCGAACCTCCCACTCCCGTCTCCAGGATTTCTCTCGTGCTGCACCCGTCCTCTGGAATGCGCTACCCCAGACAATCAGATTAATTCCCAATATCCACAGTTTTAAACGTGCCCTGAAAACACATCTATTTAGACAGGCCTATAACATTCCCTAATCTGACTCCTTTCCATGGCCCTCCTTTTAGACTAGTCATCAGAATAAGATTCCCTCACACTCCTTCTCTTCATGTCCGTCATACACGGATACTGGCTGGTGACCGGCTCATGCAGCTTTATGTCACCACCGCATGTGTATAAAAATGGCCGGACCATTGTACACAACAAACACTGTTACACTTTGTGTCTCCCTTATGTCCTCATAGATTGTAAACTCTTGCGAGCAGGGTCCTCACTCTCCAGGTTTGAATTGTAAATGAACTTTGTCACTATGTAATGTCTGATATTGTTTGTTTCATGTCCCCTCTAAATTGTAAAGTGCTGCGTAATATGTTGGCGCTATATAAATAAAGATTATTATTATTATTATTACTATTATTATTATTATTAATGCCATTAGATGAGTTTGCTCCATAATGTCAGAAATACACTCAATGCCGGGCAACAGCCAATTTTGGATATCAATATCAGGTATCAGAAGCGGAAGCAGTCGAAGAGGAAGATCAGAAAATCTCACCGGGATTATAGGGTGAATAACAGTAAATTTTTTCCAGACCTGGAGCCCTGCATCAATCGTTAAAAAAAGTAGGATTTCGATATTTTAGCACCAGTGGACAATAGCCACATGCGCGTTTCTACAGAAGATCCATCAAGTAATTCCTTTTCCATAGAAATCCAATGTTTCATAGGAACTTTAGTCTTCCACATTCTGGCTTGATCCAAAATTGCTGCATAATAATAATGAGCCAAGTTCGGGAGACCCAAACCCCCTTTAATAATTGGCTGGTATAATACCTCCGCATCTACTCTAGGGCGGGAGTTTTTCCATATATATTTATTAATTATACCTTGGAGTCTTTTAAGATAAGATACCGATAGCAGAATAGGTACATTTCTAAATAGATATAGTATTTTTGGGAGGATCATCATCTTAACCGCAGAGATTCTCCCTACCCATGATGCCTCATACTTCATGTACTTGGATAAGTCTGCTTCTATCGCAGATACCAATGGTATATAATTATATTTATATAAAAGAGAGGTGGGGTAGGTAAGTTGTATTCCTAAGTATGAGAAAGAGTGCTAAACCCAAACAAATGGAAATTTCTTCCGGAGAGAGTCCAAAAGAAGACGAGAAATATTCATACTCAAAACCATAGACTTGGTAACATTAAGCTTATAATACGAAACTGCACTAAAAGCCTCCAATATCTTAGTGACCTCTAATAGAGATGTCTCAGGGTCAGATATAGCAATGAGCACATCATCCGCAAATAAGCCAATTTTATGAGATATATCCCCCACCGTTATCCCACTAATAGCAACAGATGACCTAATGGAAGTAGCCAACGGCTCCATCACCAAGGTAAAGATGAGTGGAGATAAAGGACACCCTTGTCCAGTCCCATTGGTTATGTTAAAAATTTTTGATGTACATCCAGAGGTAAATACCAATGCAGAGGGAGAAGAATATAGGGCCATTATACTATGATGCGCCGTACCATGAATTCCAAATGCCTCCAGAAGTAACCGCAAATATCCCCAATGGACCCGATCGAAGGCCTTCTCCGTGTCCAAGGAAAGAAGCAGAGAAGGCGTCCGATCTCGCTCCACCAGGCCCAACAAGTCCACAAAACGCCTTGTGCTATCAGATGAGAGCCTCCCCTTTACAAATCCCACCTGATCCTGATGTATCAAATCAGGCAAAATGCCGGCTAGGTGTTCCGCAATTATTTTAGCAAACTATTTTAAGTCTGTATTCAGCAATGATATAGGTCTGAAGTTACCCGGTTTGTCCGGAGTTTTCCCCGGTTTAGGTAAAACAACTACTGTAGCTTTTAACATTTCCACAGGGAAATTACCACCTCGCTGTACATCAATAAACAGATTCAATAAATGGGGTAGGAGAAGAGAACCACATTTTTGTAGTAGTCTACCGTGAGACCATCGGGGCCAGGAGCCTTATGAGGTTTCAAGGACTTTATAGCCTGGAGGATTTCAGTTTCAGATATACTAGCAGAGAGCATGTCCAACTGATGAGAGGTGACTGAAGGCAAAGTCATGTCCTGTAGAAAGGAAGAAATCATGGACACAGAAGGCTGTGGGGTATCTAAATGATCCTTGAGATGATCTAGATCTGCATAGTAATCTGCCAGTACATTTGCTACGCCTTGAGGATCAAATACCTTTTCATTCTTACTATTATAAAGGAAAGGAATCCTAGATTGAGCCGATCTCTGAGATGTGAAGCTAATAAGGCGCTGGTTTTATTGTTATATCCATAATAACGTGCGTTCACCTTTCTCAAGGACTGCTCATATCTATAAAGGTCAAGTTGGTGGAGTTGATTCTGTAAATTCTTGAGCAGCCCTGTGTGGACAGTAAGGGTATGTGCACACACACTAATTACGTCCGTAATTGACGGACGTATTTCGGCCGCAAGTCCCGGACCGAACACAGTGCAAGGAGCCGGGCTCTTAGCATCATACTTATGTACGACGCTAGGAGTCCCTGCCTCTCCGTGGAACTACTGTCCCGTACTGAAAACATGATTACAGTACGGGACAGTTGCATTATGTCCTTATTCCTTCATATTACCGGCATTATGTCCCTGTTCCCTCATATTACCGGCATTATGTCCCTGTTCCTTAATATTACAGGCATTATGTCCCTGTTCCTTCATATTACCGGCATTATTTCCCTGTTCCTTCATATTACCTGCATTATGTCCCTGTTCCTTCATATTACCGGCATTATGTCCCTGTTCCCTCATATTACCGGCATTATTTCCCTGTTTCTTCATATTACAGGCATTATTTCCCTGTTCCTTCATATTACCGGCATTATGTCCCTGTTCCTTCATCTTACCGGCATTATGTCCCTGTTCCTTCATCTTACCGGCATTATGTCCCTGTTCCTTCATATTATCGGCATTACGTCCCTGTTCCTTTATATTATCGGCATTACGTCCCTGTTCCTTCATATTACCGGCATTATGTCCCTGTTCCTTCCTTTTTCCGGCATTATGTCCCTGTTCCTTCTTATTACCGGCATTATGTCCCTGTTCCCTCCTATTACCGCATTATGTCCCTATTCTATTACAGTGTGTAGAATAAACCAGAGACGGCTCCTCCAATAACCAGGCAATTACAATAACGACTAAACACACTAGAGTTTGCGGCTACAATAACCTTGCACCAAAAAAAAGAAACAACAAAGTTTGCTCCACCTGTATTACAATAATCCAGAACAGACTAGCAACTATAGTCTGCTCCACCTGTAATACAATAACCCGGAAACAGACTAGCAACTATAGTCTGCTCCACCTGTAATACAATAACCCGGAAACAGACTAGCAACTATAGTCTGCTCCACCTGTAATACAATAACCCGGAATAGACTAGCAACTATAGTCTGCTCCACCTGTATTACAATAACCCGGAACAGACTATCAACTATAGTCTGCTCCACCTGTATTACAATAACCCGGAACAGACTAGCAACTATAGTCTGCTTCACCTGTATTACAATAACCCGGAACAGACTAGCAACTATAGTCTGCTTCACCTGTAATACAATAACCCGGCACAGACAACAAACTATAGTCTGCTCCACCTGTATTACACTAACCCAGAACAGACTAGCAACTATAGTCTGCTCCACCTGTATCACAATAACCCAGAACAGACTAGCAACTATAGTCTGCTCCATCTGTATTACAATAACCCAGAACAGACTAGCAGACTGTCTGTATGTGAGAAGTGATATGAAGGTGGTGGTGTATGTCTGTATGTGAGAAGTGATATGAAGGCGAGTGTGAAAGAGACAATAGTGGGTGAAGATTGTGAGGAGGTTGAAACCTTGTGGGTGGAACTAGAAAGGGAGGTAAACACTGAAAAAATTACTTTTGGTGTAATCTATAGACCCCCCAATATAACTGAGGAGATGGAAGGTCAGCTATATAAACAGATGGAGCGGGCTGCACAGGCGGGCACTGTAGTGATAATGGGAGATTTTAATTTTATGGGCCAGTTTGTGGAAGACCCGACTAGAGGTGAAGCTCTGTTGGATCTGGTCATTTCTAATAATGCAGATCTTGTTGGGAATGTCAATGTTCGTGAAAACCTCGGTAACAGTGATCATAATATAGTTACATTTTACCTATACTGTAAAAAACAGACGCAGGCTGGGAGGGCAAAAACACGTAATTTTAAGAAAGCCAATTTCCCCAGGATGAGGGCGGCAATTCAGGATATGGACTGGGAAGAACTAATGTCAAATAATGGAACAAATGATAAATGGGAGATTTTCACATCTACTTTGAGTAATTATAGTGCAAAATGTATTCCTACAGGTAACAAGTATAAACGACTCAAATTAAACCCCACATGGCTTACACCTTCTGTGAAAGGGGCAATACACGACAAAAAAAGGGCATTTCAAAAATACAAATCTGAGGGTACATCTGCAGCCTTTGTAAAATATAAAGAGCTTAATAAAATCTGTAAAAATGTAATAAAATTAGCAAAAATACAAAATGAAAGGCAGGTGGCCAAGGATAGTAAAACAAATCCCCCAAAAATTATTCAAGTATATAAATGCTAAAAAGCCCAGGTCTGAACATGTAGGACCCCTAGATAGTGGTAATGGGGAGTTGATCACAGGGGATCAAGAGAAGGCAGAGTTACTAAATGGGTTCTTTAGCTCTGTATATACAACAGAAGAAACAGCAGCTGATGTAGCCGGTGCCAGTGCTGTTAATATATCAGATAATATACTGAATTGGATGAATGTAGATATGGTCCAAGCTAAATTAAATAAAATAAATGTGCACAAGGCCCCGGGACCAGATGGGTTACACCCTAGAGTTCTTAAAGAGCTTAGTTCAGTTATTTCTGTCCCCCTTTTCATAATATTCAGAGAATCTCTAGTGACTGGTATAGTGCCAAGGGACTGGCACAGCGCAAATGTGGTGCCTATTTTCAAAAAGGGCTCTAGGTCTTCCCCGGGTAATTATAGACGAGTAAGCTTAACATCCATCGTGGGGAAAATGTTTGAGGGGCTTTTGAGGGACTATATACAGGATTATGTGACAATAAATAGCATTATAAGTGACAGCCAGCACGGTTTTACTAAGGACAGAAGTTGTCAAACTAACCTAATCTGTTTTTATGAAGAGGTGAGCAGAAGTCTAGACAGAGGGGCCGCTGTGGATATAGTGTTTATATGAGAGGAGAGCAGAAGCCTAGACAGAGGGGCCGCTGTGGATATAGTGTTTATATGAGAGGTGAGCAGAAGCCTAGACAGAGGGGCCGCTGTGGATTTAGTGTTTTTGGACTTTGCAAAGGCATTTGACACTGTCCCCCATAGACGCCTAATGGGTAAATTAAGGACTATAGGTTTAGAAAATATAGTTTGCAATTGGATTGAGAATTGGCTCAAGGACCGTATCCAGAGAGTTGTGGTCAATGATTCCTACTCTGAATGGTCCCCGGTTATAAGTGGTGTACCCCAGGGTTCAGTGCTGGAAACCACTATTATTCAACTTATTTATTAATGATATAGAGGATGGGATTAATAGCACTATTTCTATTTTTGCAGATGACACCAAGCTATGTAATATAGTTCAGACTATGGAAGATGTTCATGAATTGCAGGCAGATTTAAACAAACTAAGTGTTTGGGCGTCCACTTGGCAGATGAAGTTTAATGTAGATAAATGTAAAGTTATGCATCTGGGTACAAACAACCTGCATGCATCATATGTCCTAGGGGGCGCTACACTGGCGGATTCACTTGTTGAGAAGGATCTGGGTGTAATAATCTGCAGCATCATATGTCCTAGGGGGCGCTACACTGGGGGAGTCACTTGTTGAGAAGGATCTGGGTGTAATAATCTGCAGCATCATATGTCCTAGGGGGAGCTACACTGGGGGAGTCACTTGTTGAGAAGGATCTGGGTGTACTTGTAAATCATAAACTCAATAACAGCATGCAGTGTCAATCAGCTGCTTCAAAGGCCAGCAGGATATTGTCGTGTATTAAAAGAGGCATGGACTCGCGGGACAGGGATGTAATATTGCCACTTTACAAAGCATTAGTGAGGCCTCATCTAGAATATGCAGTTCAGTTCTGGGCTCCAGTTCATAGAAAGGATGCCCTGGAGTTGGAAAAAATACAAAGAAGAGCAACAAAGCTAATAAGCGGCATGGAGAATCTAAGTTATGAGGAAAGATTGAAAGAATTAAACCTATTTAGCCTTGAGAAAAGACGACTAAGGGGGGACATGATTAACTTATATAAATATATGAATGGCACATACAAAAAATATGGTGAAATCCTGTTCCATGTAAAACCCCCTCAAAAAACAAGGGGGCACTCCCTCCGTCTGGAGAAAAACAGGTTCAACCTGCAGAGGCGACAAGGCTTCTTTACAGTGAGAACTGTGAATCTATGGAATAGTCACCGCAGGAGCCGTCACAGCAGGGACAGTAGACACCGCAGGAGCCGTCACAGCAGGGACAGTAGACACCGCAGGAGCCGTCACAGCAGGGACAGGAGACACCGCAGGAGCCGTCACAGCAGGGACAGTAGATGCTGCAAAAAAGGGTTAGATAATTTCCTAGAACAAAAAAATATTAGCTCCTATGTGTAGAAATTTTTCCTTCCCTTTTCCCGTCCCTTGGTTGAACTTGATGGACATGTGTCTTTTTTCAGCCGTACTAACTATGTAACTATGTAACTATAGGAAGAAGAGGGACTCGTCACCAAGACAACGACCGGGTACGTATGAAATGCTTTTTATTTTATTTTTAATCAGCAGCCTCTTTTCTCTATCAGTGATTGATAGAGACAAGTGGCTGCTGATTTGTATAATATTTTTGACCGGGTTCAGTCAAAACGGGTTCGGCCGAACCCGGTGAAGTTCGGATTCGCTGCAAACCGAAATTTTCCGAATGTTCGGACCGAAACCGGGTTCGGTTGTCCCGGTTCGCTCATCTCTACTAATGGCCAAACCGAGAGGACTAATCAGTCTCTAGAACAATATTTAAGGTGTTTTATTTCTGACTGTCAATATGATTGGGTCTCCTTCATTTCCCTCGCCGAATTTTCCCTTAATAACCAGGTCAGTAACTCGTCAGGGGTCTCTCTCTTTTTCTGTAATTTTGGGTTTAATCCATGGTTCTCCTCCGTTTCACCTGGTGGTTCCAACAATCCCGAGGTAGATGTCATTCATCGGGAACTGTGCACAGTCTGGGCCCATGTTCAGAAGAACCTAGAGGCGTTCCAGAGCATCCAAAAGACTCAGGCAGATAGAAGACGTTCTGCTAACCCCTTGTTTGTAGTCGGGGATCTGGTGTGGCTGTCTTCAAAAAATTTGCGCCTTAAAGTTCCGTCCAAAAAATTTGCTCCCCGGTATATAGGGCCGTACAAGGTCATTGAGGTCCTTAACCCTGTCTCCTTCCGACTGGAGTTACCCCCGTCTTTTCGAATACACGATGTGTTTCATGCCTCCCTCCTGAAACGCTGCTCCCCATCCTTGGCTACCTCGAGGAAACCTCCGGTCCCTGCTCTCACCCCTGAAGGGGTAGAATTCGAGGTGGCCAAGATTGTGGACAGCAGGATGGTCCAAGGCTCCCTCCAGTACCTGGTCCACTGGAAAGAATATGGACCTGAGGAGAGCACTTGGGTACCCGCCCGGGATGTTCACGCTGGGGTATTGCTCAGGAGGTTCCATCTTCGGTTCTCCAATAAGCCAGGTCCACCTAGAAAGGGTCCAGTGGCCCCTCATAAAAGGGGGGTACTGTAAAGGATCTGCCAGACACAGCTTCTGTGTCGACGCCCGTGGTTAATCAGTCTGCACCTGCTCCTAGGTCTGATAGAGTGACTCGATCTGCTACCACTAGGGGTGGTAGGCTCAGGAGTGGGAGAACCAATCACAGCCTGGCCAGATGGTTCTTGCTCCCGCCCTCCATCTATTTATACCTTCATTTCCTGCTTGTCTTTGCCTGTGATTCTTTCCTGTTTCCTGGCTCTGCTGCTCCTGCTATTATTATTGACCTTGCTTCATTTTGACCCTGGCTTTACTGACTACGCTCCTGCTCTGCGTTTGGTACCTCGTACACTCCTGGTTTGACTCGGCTCGTTCACTACACCTGTTGCTCACTGTGTTGCCATGGGCCTTGTCGGTTTGTCTGTCGTGCACATATTGAGCGTAGGGACCCTCGCCCAGTTGTACGCCGTCGCCTAGGATGCGCCGTGCAAGTAGGCAGGGACTGAGTGGCGGGTAGATTAGGGCTCACCTGTCTGTCTCCCTACCCCGTCATTACACGTGGTATCTAGTTTACATCAACACTTTCAAGACGTAACTTGTGGTTCGCGCTTGGGCATTGGAGATGAAGAAGACTGGAAGAAGTCATCATGGCGTTCTGGGCCGGATGAAGAAGAAAAGAGAACGTGAACGACTCCAATCTGAGAAGATGTCACCTGTGAGTCACTGAATATCATTGCACTGTATTCACTTATATGGTCTGCAGAATGCCTGTGTAGGACTGATATCTGTCACAATATGGTGGGAATATTGGTCTTTGTTTTACTACACACGTTTTTAGTACACAATCTAGAGTGTTCAAATTATTTCTATATAGTTGAACGGTAGACCCCCAAGAATTATTTCCTTTGGTGGGTCCAAGGTACCTCAGTCAGACACTGAGTGTACAGATCCTTGCATTAAGATATTGTATTACTGTCTGTAGCCCTAGAGGAGAATTTATTAACCTTGCTAAGCCTCTTATCTGGCATAGAAAAGTCCCAAAAGTGCGGGAAAGTTTTTGGGCAGTTTATGCTGCGCTTGGCACTTTTTGAAAAGTGTGTAAAGCTTGGCAGAAAGGGCCGACAATTTTACTATCATTTACGTCAGTAACGGGCGTAATGTAAAGCAGAAATCAACGCCAGCTCCGAGCTAGTGTACAATATTATATTGAGTGTGTAACAAAAGGCCAAAGCCAGACTCCGTGTCTCCCCCACTAATCAGACTGTCTTGTGCCACAAGACATGTGTTTTGCCCACCCCCCTAAAAATAAATAAATATATATATATATCAGAGACAGCGTATCTATAAGGGTACATTCACACGCTGTGTTTTCAGGCGTATTTCGGGGCGTAAACGCCTTCAAATACGCCTGAAATATCGGTAGCCCAATGCCTACAAACATCTGCCTATTGTATTTTAAAGCGGCACGTAAAAAGAAGGAGCATGTCACTTCTGGAACCGTTTTTGGAGCTGTTTTTCATTGTGTCAATGGAAAAACAGCTCCAAAAACATCTAGAAAAAAACACCTCAAAAAACGTTTCCAGCTTCAAAAACGGCTGTAAATCAAAGTCTGTGTTCTCTGAAAACAGCTCTGTAATTTTCAGCCATTTTTGACTTTGCGTGTGATCCCTAAGACTATGTCACCTGATAGCTCTGCTACTTGATAGGAGACAGCGGCTCAGCAGACAGTATCACATATAATATGCTTAGATACAACGGCTTAGCAGACAGTATCACATATAATATGCTTAGATACAACGGCTTAGCAGACAGTATCACATATAATATGCTTAGATACAACGGCTTAGCAGACAGTATCACATATAATATGCTGAGATATAACGGCTTAGCAGACAGTATCACATATAATATGCTGAGATACAACGGCTTAGCAGACAGTATCACACATGCTAGGCCCAATTAGAAGGTTAATTGGGAAAAAATGTCTTATAGTTTTTTTCGATAAAGGTCACTTGAACTGGTATCATTTAAACAGTTAACCGATGAATGGCGCTGTTTATGTGGAATTTACCCTGCGGACTAATGTACCATATAATGTATTTACATTTTTTTTTTTTAAAACCTACATTTTGTGGGGTGAATTGAAAAAAAACCTGTAATTCCGCCATTTCTGTTTTGATTTTACAGTGTTCATCGGGCGGCATGAATTGCATGATAACTTGATTCTGCGGGTCGCTACGATTATGGCGATACCAAATTTATATAGTTTTATTTTTTACAAAATAATTTGTTTTTGTGACGCTGCATTCGAAGATGAACTGCATAGTTTTTCAATGCAACAGCACTTCATAGGGCGGGAAGGGGTTAAAACCCACTCTCTGAAGCCCCCCTTCAAGATACATTTCAACTAATCTGGTCCCCATGGCAGAAATCTGTCTTTCCATCTGGCACCTCCAGCAGACTCCTTTCAGTCTAGTTTGATTTATTTTACCTCAGAGTTCCTCTTTTTACCTTTTTTTAATTTATTTTCTCCCCCCTTTTTTTGAACTATTTCTAACAGGAGCTGTGCAGAATTAGAAAAATATGGCTGCTTTCTTCCAAGAACAGCACCACACCTATCCACAGGTTGTATCTGGTATTGCAGGTTTGCTCCATTGAAGTGAATGGTAATGAGCTGTAATACCACACACAACCTATGGACAGGTGTGGTGCTGGTTTTTGGAGAAAGCAGACAAGTTCTCTCATCCTGGACAACCCTTTGTCATGGATAGTTCTTGTGCGGAGATGCTCCCTGCATTATCCCTTTTCCTTTATGGCCGCTGATATGTTCTATTCAGCTTTATGGCCTCTGTGGTAAGTACCCTGCCAGTCATTAAAGGGTTAACACTTCAGACCACTGTGGGTGACGTCACAATGAATGAGGCGGCAGTGTTAATAAACTCCTGCAGTAATGATGATGAAGGTGCTGATGTCATAAATACAAATGTTTATGACATAAAGAAGATTCCATATTAGAAGGTTTTACTACCACATTCAGCGCCATATTGGATGGGACTGAGGACCTTGAGCTTGACTTCCCCACCAATGCCGACCTGATGTAATTTGGAGGTTCTAGCAGGGAAACCCTTCACCCCAGACCACTTCATCATCACAGTGATGCCATCCTCTTCATACGGGTTGTCTGTAATAGAGGGGGGTTCCCAGCAGGAGATCCCCTTCTATTAGCCGGAGCGGAGACAGGTGCTACAAGGAGGCATCTGGAGGACCCGTCTCATCCGTGGATCACCCATTCATTTTAATGGGTGCCCAGGAAGAGAGACATCCGCCTAGCCAACCAGATCAGCCGATTTATGTGTTTTATGTCGTTCGTTCATTGTAATGTCTTTCTTTGAAAATCTGAGAAAACGTACAAATTCTGTTACAAATGATATTTTGGCACCTTCTAAGCCCAGAGGAAGGGCAATCCTCCAGCCATGGTTTCCCTAGAGGTTTCCCCCACAGGGGGTTTTTCCTTTCCTGCGTGCTGGAGGGTGACTCTTCGTGAGTCGGAGGTTTGCCATTTTGGGTTTGGTCATATAATATAATAAAAGTTTTGACCATTTAACACCCAATTATAATGTTTTGTGTCTTTATTTTGCATTCTTTGGTTTGGTGATTGGGATTCTGGGTCTATCACATATCACAAAATCATAAGGCCGGACATCTACTTCCCACACTGACATAGAATGGAGACAACAAGCGTTGCTGCACAATTAAGTGTACACATCCTTACATTAACCCCTTCCCGACATTTGCCGTATGGGTACGCCATGGAAAGCTATGACTTCCCGCAAATTGCCGTATCCATACGCCAAATGTTTGGCAACGGCCCAGAAGCTGAGTCGGTGCCATCATCCCCAGATCTCAGCTGTATCTTACAGCTGACATCCGGCTGTAATGGTGGGGACCGAAATTAGCTTTGATCCCCGCCATTAACCCCTTAAGTGCAGCGCTCAAACGCGAGTGCTGCACTTAAGTTGTTTGCAGCTCATCGGAACCCCAGCAATGAAATTGCCGGGGTTCCGGTGGCTGCAATGGCAACCGGAGGCCTAATACTGGCCTCCCGGTCTGCCTAATACGGAAGACAGTCAAGATCCGCCCGGTGACGGAGCCTGATCCGCTTCCGTAGCCGCCGGAAAGATGGCATCCACCTGTAATGTCAGGAACCGGAGCTAGCTCCGACCCCTGCCATTAACCCCCTCGATGCAGCAATCGAAATCGATTACTGCATCGTAGTGGTTACTAGCAGATCACCAGCCCTGACAGGCAATCAGAAATGGCGACTGCTGCTATGGCAACAGGAGACACAATGGTCTCCTGATATGTCATTACGGAAGCCGATTAGGCCCCGCCGGGAGGCGAAGCCTAATCGGCTTGCTGTCAGTGAATAACTGACAGATCTAATACATTGCACTACGTAGTGTCGTGGAAATCCATCGCTCAAAATATATTAGACTGAAATTTATACGAGTCCCAACAGACTCTCAAGGCCAGACTTCATTAGTCAGAATCCTAATTAGGATATTTCACCGATATATATCGAGAGAGGAGAAGAAAACACACAGACTCTGCTGATATGTTCAAAATGCTCCTCTGAAGGATTTATTACCAGACTCAAACTGTTAAACTGAAATTCAGAAGGGGTGTCGGCTTGAGGTAAACCAATCAGAGACAATGTAACAATATTTGTTATTCAGTAAAAAGCATAACGTACATCCCAGATACATCATTATAATTCTTCACACATTATGTTTACAGGTTTCTTATATCTCTTTTGGACAGAATGTGCTCGTGGAGATGGGGGAGACCTTCCCTCACGCATACTTGCCATACCCCCATCTCACTCCCATCTCACTCCCTGTCCATCTTCGCATGGGAACCAAGGTCAAAGATAAAACATACGAAATCAACATTACTTGTATTAAAGGAACAATGTCATCACAATTTTTTTTTTAATATGTTAAAGATGTTAGTGCTTTATTAAAAACGTTTATATTTATTTGTGTGTTTGTGTGTTACTTTTTCTTATTTTGACACTTTTTCTTCTCTATGGGGGCTGCCATTTTTTTTTCCATTTCTGTATGTGTCGATTAACGACACATACAGACATGGAATACGGCAGCCACAGTCCCATAGGGACTGCGAACGGGGCCCGTTCCATCCACTAACATGTACGCCGTCTGTGTGGGAACTGCGCATGCGCCGCTCCCACACAGTCCAATTTGAAATGCGCGCCATCCGGCGTCATTTTCCTGTGGACCGGAAGTCGCGGCCGGACAGTAAGATTACTACTTCCGGTCGCGGCTTCCGGACTTGTGCACTTGGAGCAGTGGCAGCAGACGGAGCGGACGGGCCGGAGGGAGCCGCGGCGGCAGGAGCAGGTAAGAGATTTCTATGTATGTTCGTGTTTGTGTACGTTTACTACTGTATGTAAACCTTCTACACTGTGTGTTAGCTCAAAAAATGGCGACACACAGTGTAGGAGGTTAGACCGTTCAAACCCCTCGTTTATCCCGGCACTAGCCAGGATAAAGGAGGGGGGGATGCTGAGAGCTCACTAGAGCGAGGGCTTTTTACCCAATTTTGCAATGCTGCAATTTTGGGAATAGCTCCATCTAGTGACCAGCAATGTGAAATATTATAAATTAGAATTAATTTATAATATTTCCTGACTCGTGAAAAAAATAAAAAAAATTTGAACAATGTTTAATCACCTACACACTAAATGTTTAATAAAAAAAAAACAAAACATGTTTTTCTGGCAACACATTCCCTTTAAAGGAACAATGACTTTCCTATTCACTACAAAAGAACCAAGATGGGAACTCCAGACAAGATGGGAACTCCAGACAAGATGGGAACTCCAGACAAGATGGGAACTCCAGACAAGATGGGAACTCCAGACAAGATGGGAACTCCAGACAAGATGGGAACTCCAGACAAGATGGGAACTCCAGACAAGACGCTGCTGCACGAAACTAAATCATTTAAACATTATCATCACTTTCACATAACACATATCTTAGTAATTCGGCATCCTGCTTGATAATTCACAATGTAATTTCATACAGAGAATATAAGCAAATAAATCATCCTTCACAGTAGGTAGTGCAAAGTATTAGAAAAAAAACATCAGACAGTTGGAACTTCAAGTCCCCTAGTGGGACTTGAAAGAAAGTGTAAAAGAAAGTATAAAAAAGTGTAAAAAAATAAATAAAAAATAGAAGTTTGCAAACAATAAAAGTTTCAAGTAATAAAATAAAACACAATTGCCCTATTTCTCTTATCAAGTCCTTTATTATTGAAAAAAAAATAATAAACCATACGTATTTGGTATCGCCGCGACCGTAACGACCTGAGGTATCAAAATATTATATTATTTATTGCACACGGTGAACAGCGTAAAAAAAAACCCGTAAAAAACTATACCCGAGTTTCTGTTTTTTGGTCACTTCGCCCTACAAATATTGGAATAAAAAGTGATCAAAAAGTCGCACGTATCCAAAAATGGTACCTATAAAAACTATAGCTTGTCTCGCAAAAAACAAGCCCTCATACAGCTCCAGCGACAAAAAAATTGGAAAGATATGGTTCTCACAACTTGGCGACAGAAAAAATACATTCTTTTTACAAATTTTATTGTGCAAAAAGTTGTAAAACATAAAAAAGTTCTGTAAATTATGTATCGCCGGAATCGTACTGACCCGCAGAATAAAGGAAACAGGTAATTTAGAACGTAATTTAAAACTAAAAAAGCTGTGCCAGAATTGCGATTTTTTGTTTACCTGGCCTCCCAAAAAATAGGATAAAAGGTGATCAAAAAGTTGCATGTACCCCAAAATGGTACCAATAATCGTTACAGCTCGTCCTGCAAAAAACCAGCCCTCATACCACTACATCTATGAAAAAATAAAATTAGTTATGGCTCCAATAAGTCAGGAAATAAAAAATATGCAGTTGTGCCCGAGGGGAACATTTCTTCTGTTTCAAGAGGCGATTTATCAAGGATCTAAAATTAGGGAACCAGGAAGGGGAGAGCCCAAACATATCCGCTGGAAGCGAGGGTGCCCATATTATACCAGAACAACACTTCACAGCAAAATTCCCCAAACTGCAAATATGCGGACCAAAAGGGGCATAAGAAAGGACGCCATATATCAGTGCGACACCGGCCTGTGCAGAAAGGATTGCTTCACAGCGTAACACACATAAATGGATTATTTTATTGTTTTTTTACCACATTATTATACCCCCTGACTATGCCCCTGATGTACTCTGGCCAGCTCACATATGCCCCACCATATGCCCCACATTATAAACGGAAACACTCCAAACAAAACTATTACCAAGCAAATTCCACACTCCAAAAGCCAAATGACGCTCCCACCCCTCTGAGCCCTACAGTGTGCCCAGACAGCAGTTTCCTTCCACATATATGGCATCGTCATACCCGGGAGAACCCTTTTAACAATTTTTGGGGTGTGTTTCTCCAGTGACATAAGCTGGGTATGACATATTTGCCATTGAAATGGCACCATCCACAGCGCAATCATTTATGGAAAATACCTGTGGGTGAAAATGCTCACTACACCCCTTAATAGATGCCTTGAGGGGTGCAGTTTCCAAATGGGGTCACTTCTCAGGGCTTTCTTTTTATTATTTCACATCTGAGCCTCTGCAATTGTGATACAATACTTTATAAATCGCCAAATTAGGCCTCCATTTTGCATGGTACGCTTTCACACCTGAGCCTGGTCGAATGTTCGGCAAAAGATTAGGGCCACATGAAGGGTGTTTCTAAAACCAGGAAACTCAGCATAATAATTAGAGAGCTGTCTTGTTATGGTGGCACAAGCTGGGCACCACATATTGGCATATATATGGAAAAAAAATCCCATTTTCACTCTGCAACATCGAGTGCACACAAATTTCTACAAAACACCTGCAGGGTTAACATGCTTACTACACCCCTAGGTAAATGCATTGAGGGTGTAGTTTCCAAAATGTGGTCACTTCTGCGGGGTATCCACAGTTTTGGTCCCACAGGTGCCCAGAAACAAATCCAGAAATATCTGCACTCCAAATGGCGCTCCTTCCTTTCTGAGCCCTGCCGTGTGCCCAAACAGCAGTTTATGACCACATATGGGGTATTGCCGTACTCGGGAGAAATTGCTTTACAAATGTTGTGTTCTTTTTTTCCATTATTTGTTGAGAAAACAAAAAAATTTGCGGTAAAGCTACGTCTTATTGAAGAAAAAGGATTGTTTTTATTTTCACTGCCCAATTCTAATAAATTCTATGAAACATCTATGGGGTCAAAATGCTCACAATACTCCTAGATGGATTCCTCAAGGGGTGTAGTTTCCTAAATGGAGTCACTATTTGGGCATTTTTCATTGTTTTGCCCCTCAGGAGCTTTGCAAATGCGACATTGCCTCCGCAAACCATTCCTGCTAAATGTGATCTCCAAAAGCCAAATAGCGCTCTTTCCATTCTAAGCCCTGCCGTGTGTCCAAAAAGTTGTTTATTACCACATATGGGGTACTGTTTTAATCGGGAGAAATTGCTTTACAAATTTTGATGTGCTTTTTCTCCTTCAGTCTTTGTAGAAATGAGAAAAAATGTGCTAAAACTACATTTTCTTTGAAAATATGTAGATTTTTATTTTCAGGGCCTACTTCCAATAATTTCTGCAAAAAACCTGTGGGGTCAAAACGCTCAGTATACCCCTAGATAATTTCCTCAATGGGTGTAGTTTCCAAAATGAGGTCACTTGTGGTTTACACTGTTTTATCCCCTCAGGGACTTTGTAAATGTGACATGGCCTCCGCAAACCATTCCTGCTAAATGTGAACTCCAAAAGCCAAATGGTGCTCCATCCGTTCTAAGCCCTACCGTGTGTCCAAACAGCCGTTTATTACCACATGTGGGGTACTGTTTTACTAGGGAGAAATAGCTTTACAAATTTTGCGGTGCTTTTTCTCCTTCAGTCTTTGCGGAAATGAGAAAAAATTCGCTTTACCTACATTTTCTTTGAAAAAATGTAGATTTTTATTTTCACGGCCTACTTCCAATAATTTCTGCAAAAAACCTGGGGGGTCAAAACGCTCAGTATACCCCTAGATAATTTCCTTGAGGTGTGTAGTTTCTCAAATGGGATCACTTTTGGGGGATTTCCACTGTTTTGGCACCGCAAGAGCCCTTGAAACCTGACATGGTGCCTAAAATATATTCAAATAAAAATAAGGCCCCAAAATCCACTAGGTGCTCCTTTGCTTCTGAGGCCGGTGCTTCAGTCCAGTAGCAGCTACGGCCACATGTGGGATATTTCCTAAAACTGCAGAATCTGGGCAATAAATATTGAATGCATTTCTATGGTAAAACCTTCTGTGTTATAAAGAAAATTGGATTCAAAATTTATTTCTGCAAAAAAATATGACATTTGTAAATTTCACCCCTACTTTACTTTAATTCCTGTGAAAAGTTTAAAGGGTTAAGAAATTTTCTAAATGCTGTTTTGAATACTTTGAGGGGTGAAGTTTTCAAAATGGGGTGACTTTTGGGGGTTTCTAATATATAAGGCCCTCAAAGCCACTTCACAGCTGAACTGGCCCCTGTAAAAATAGCCTTTTGAAATTTTTTTGAAAATGTGAGAAATTGCTGCTAAAGTTCAAAGCCTTGTGATGTTATAGAAAAATAAAAGGATGTTCAAAAAACGATGCCAATCTAAAGTAGACATATGGGAAATGTTAGTTAGCAACCATTTTGTGTGTTATAACTGCCTGCCTTACAAGCGGATACATTTAAGTTGAGAAAAATGCAAATGTTTCCAATTTTTCGCTAAATTTTGGTGTTTTTCACAATTAAATACTGAACATATCGAGCAAATTTTGCCAGTAACATAAAGTCCAATGTGTCACGAGAAAACAATCTCAGAATCGCTTGGATAGCTAAAAGCATTCCGACGTTATTACGACATAAAGTGACACATGTCAGATTTGAAAAATGAGGCTCTATCAGGAAGGTCAAAAGTGGCTAAAGAGGGAAGGGGTTAAGATATTGTATTACGGTCTGTAGCCTTTGGGGGGAATATATTAACCTTTCTACAACAGTTTACTTGCATAGAAAATGCACAGAATGCACAAATGTTGAAATTTTTGGGGTGCAAAAAATGGGCGGGGCTTACCAGAAATGGCCAACAATTTTACTATAATTTATGCCAGTAACTGATGTAAATTATAGCAGAAATCTATATGTATAATGCGGGGGAGTAACAAGGCAAAGGTCGGTGCCAGACCCATACCTCCCCCCAATCAGACTGTTTGCCCCCCAATCAGACAATAAAATACATTTTAAAAATTTACTTACCTCACCACTCCGATTCTCCCTCCCGGATCCCCTCAGGCTCTTACAGCAGGCCGCAGCACGTAGAAAGTACTAATGACAGGCCGCAGCACGTAGAAAGTACTGATGACAGGCCGCAGCACGTAGAAAGTACTGATGACAGGCCGCAGCACGTAGAAAGTACTGATGACAGGCCGCAGCACGTAGAAAGTACTGATGACAGGCCGCGTTGCAGCTAAAAGATGCCACACATTTATTAAGAGTCGATCGCCTGTTGATAAATGTGTTGCATCTTACTCCAGCAAACTGTTTAATAGGACTGGTGTATGAAACGCCAGTATTAAAGGGGATGTGCCGCTAGAAATTGTATTTTATTTTTTTCAGTTAAACAGTTAGTATATAAGCGATTTCACATAGTTTTAATTTTTTTAATTTTTTCACAAGTCAGGAAATATTATAAATTAGATTCTAATTTATAACATTTCCATGTGCTGGTCACTAGAGGGAGCAATTCCCAAAATTGCAGCATTGGCATGTGGTAAAGCAACCTCATATCCTTGTGCTGCAAATTTGTAGTAGACACACTCGCTCTAGTGTCCTCACAGAATCTCCCCTCCTTTATCCTGGCTAGTGCCAAGAGAAAGGAGGGGGTTGAATGTTCAAACCTCCTACACTGTGGGCCGCCATTTTCTGAGTGAATGCACAGTGTAGGAGGATTAGATACAGTGCTCAGCAGACAGTATAACACTAACATACACACACATCACATACACAAACATAACTTACCTGCTCCTGCCGCCGCTGCCACCCCCGCCCTGCCGCTCCTAGTACTTGCGTCTGCGCTGCCTTCAACATATGGCCGGAAGCCACGACCGGAAGTCGTCATCTTACTGTCCGGCCGTGGTTTCCCGTCCACATGAAAATGGCGCCGGATGTCACTCTACTAAAGACCTTCCCTTTGGTTTGTGTGGGAGTGGCGCATGTGCCGTTCCCACACAGACGGCGTACGCTATAGTGAATGGAACGGCTCCCGTTCGCATTCTCAATGGGAATGTATGTGCCGTATTCCATCTCTGTATGTGTCGTTAATGGACAGATACAGAGATGAAAAAAAAAATGGCAGCCCCCAAGGAGAAGTAAAAGAAAGAAAAAAGTAAAAAGTACAACAAAAAAACACAAATAAATACAATTTATTTTAATGACATACTAAAAGCAATATTATATAAAAAAAATGAAAAATTCTGTGACACCTTCCCTTTAAAGGGGTTTTCCACGATCTGACAACTGTTGACCTATCCACTGGATAGGTCATCAGTATATGATCGGTGCGTGTCCGACACCTGGACCACGCACCAATCCGCCACTCCAGCTGCCTCCGGGCACCGGACAACACTGCCGGAAGTAGATGGTTCCAGTCAAAGAATAGAGGCCGAGCTGCAGTTCTGCAGTTCTGAAGAACGGCCGCTATGCAGTGATCTGAGCCATCTGCTTCCGGAAGTGTTGTCCAGAGCCCGGAGGCAGCTGGACTGGCAGATCAGTGCGGGGTCTGGTGTAGTAACGATTGTTTGCCCCCATACATTAACGATGATTGCTCCTTGTGACACGCTGTATCGTCGATTGGTGCTGGTTTTCATGGTCAGTATCGGGACGTCTAAAAGGACCTTTATTTCCTCAGACACCACCATAACTAGGCATTGGAACCAACCCTTCCATCTTAGCGGGTAAAGATTAACCTTCTAAAAGGTTCACTATGTACACATAAGGGCTAAAGGTGAAAACACAGAGGTGCTCACCATATATCCAGCGTATAACTGTGTCCTCCAAATCTTACGGAGCAGGAGTTGTTCTAGATTCCTGTTTATATCTCAGACACGTTCATACCATTTTAGACAATGAATCGACATATCGCAAACTTGTGGCGAAACCAAGCACCGCATGTAAGGAATCTTTAAAAAATCTGCTAGAAGAAGGAATTGGATTAGGAGTATTAGCCAAGAAACAGGCAGAATACTTACTGATAGAATTCCCTATTGTTCCCATATTCCATGGGATGCCAAAAATCCATAACTTTGCATGGTCTTGAAACTTGGGTTATCTGTGACGTAGTTGGCTAGTACCCCTGCAAACAAGCCTGCAATCAGGGTAGTACCGCTGGTACTACTGTCAGGGGCCTGGCCACAAAAGTAAAATAAAGTGGGCAGCCGCTACTCATCAAGGTTATGAGTAGTGGTAATTGGTTTGTAGAAAGGAATGGGACCCATGCAGGGGCCAGCTCCGCAACTTGGTGAGTGACTGTTTTAAAGCAGTAGATTCAGTTTAATTATTTTTTTTATGTTGCCCCTCTGCTCCCACCTTCCCACCTGTCTCTCTCCCCTTCCCCTCCCCAGACCCCAGTCAAGCGTCATATTCACTCGGGCCCAACTCCCGCCTCAGCCACTTTCCGTTCTCTTAGCCTGCTCCTCCGCCTACATCCTGGTATAATAGCTAAAGAAAATTACCTTATGAGGTTTAGAGTCAGTTAGTTATATGTCAAAATTTTCATCTAATGTTTGCACACCATGACAGTCGGTAAACATGTAGACCGGACGCTTCCATGATTTGAATACGCTGTGACGTGGCACATTGGGTCACGGGAACGTGGTGTAAAGGATCTGCCAGACACAGTTTCTGTGTCGACGCCCGTGGTTAATCAGTCTGCACCTGCTCCTAGGTCTGCTAGAGTGACTCGATCTGCTCCAACTCAGGATGGTAGGCTCAGTAGTGGGAGAACCTATCACAGCCTGGCCAGACGGTTCTAGCTCCTGGCCTCGGTCTATTTATACCTTCATTTCCTGCTTGTCTTTGCCTGTGATTCTTTCCTGTTTCCTGGCTCTGCTGCTCCTGCTATTATTATTGACTTTGCTTCATTTTGACCCTGGCTTTACTGACTACGCTCCTGCTCTGCGTTTGGTAACTCGTAAACTCCTGGTTTGACTCGGCTCGTTCACTACGCCTGTCGCTCACGGTGTTGCCGTGGGCAACTGCCCCATTTCCCTTAGCTTCTGTGGACCCTTGTCTGTTTGTCTGTCGTGCACATATTGAGCGTAGGAACCGTAGTCCAGTTGTACGCCGTCGAATAGGATGGGCCGTGCAAGTAGGCACGGACTGAGTGGCGGGTAAATTAGGGCTCACCTGTCTGTCTCCCTACCCCGTCATTACATAATCACAGGCCCATATACCTTTTATACCCTGGTCCCTGACACAACTATGGACCCCCTTGAGACCCTGGCTCAGCAAATGCAGGGCCTCTCCCTACAGGTCCAAGCCCTGGCTCAGAGGGGCAACCAGCGTGATGCTACCCTGGTATTGCCCCCCACCTCAAGTTGCCTGACTGGTTCTCAGGGAACCGGAAGACTTTTTTCTCCTTTTGGGAGAGTTGTAGGCTCTATTTCCGTCTAAGGCCCCACTCCTCAGGTTCTGAGAGCCAGCGAGTGGGTATAATTATGTCCCGGCTCCAGGACGGGCCCCAAGAATGGGCCTTCTCCTTGGCTCCTGACGACCCTGAACTTTCCTCTGTTGATCTTTTTTTTCTGCTCTCGGGCTCATATATGACGAGACTGACAAGACTGCCTTTGCTGAGAGTCAGCTGGTGACCTTACGTCAGGGTAAGAGACCCGTGGAGCAGTACTGTTCTGACTTTAGGAAGTGGTGTGTAGCTTCTCCATGGAATGACCCTGCCTTGAGGTGCCAGTTTAGATTGGGTCTGTCGAACGCCCTGAAAGACCTGTTAGTTAGCTATCCCTCTTCAGACTCTCTAGATCAGGTTATGGCTTTAGCGGTATGTCTTGACCGACGTCTCAGGGAACGACGACTTGAACGTTTTTGTGCTTTCTCCTCTGGCTCCCCCATGATGGCTCCCGAGTTTCCGTTGCTTCGTTCTTCCACGGAGAACTCGGATGAACAGATGCAACTCGGGGCCTCCGTGTCTCCCCAACAACGTAGAGAGCTCCGCAGGAAGAATGGTATCTGCTTCTACTGTGGGGATGACAAGCATCAAGTAAACAACTGTCCTAGGCGTAAGAATAAGCAGCCGGAAGAACTTCTGCGCCTAGGTGACCATAGGGGAGGACGCTTGGGCGCACTGGTATTTCCCGTAAATATGAATCCTAATAAGATCTTGCTTCCCTTTCAGGTCTGTTTTGAGGGTAGGTCTGCTACCGGCAGTGCCTTTGTGGATTCAGGGTCTTCTGCTAATATTATGTCTGTGGAATTTGCTATGTCTATAGCTATGCCATTGATTGATTTGCCTAAACCTGTCCCGGTAGTGGGTATCGACTCCACTCCACTTGCTAATGGTTATTTTACGCAGCATACCCCTGTTTTTGAATACACAAAATTAATGAATGGGGAAGAGGGGGGAGGTAGACCTCCAGCTCACCGTTTAGTTGTGTCTGAGTGCAGACAGCGCCCGGATTCCCGCGCGGCCAGCGGTACACAACAGGAAGAAAAAACAGAACCAAGATCCAGCGCTGGGTGTGCGTTAAAAAGGAACTCCTGTTCCAATTTTATTGGTATAACAAAGATAAAAATGATAGAACTATATGGAGTAGTTCTGTGGCAGAGTACAGGAATGAATGTTTAGGTGAAGGATAGCAGTAAGCCCTGTTCAAATGTGCCTACGCGTTTCTGACACGTCTGTGTCCTTATTCATGGCATGCAAGACCCCTGTTTTTGAACTCATTGTTGGCTCCATGCATTTGGAGTAGTGCTCTGTACTGGTGATGCAGGGATTATCGTCCGATTTGCTTTTAGGCCTTCCCTGGTTGCAGATGCATAATCCCACGTTTAACTGGAATACTGGGGATCTTACAAAATGGGGTAATGAATGCATGATGTCATGTTTTTCTGTTAATTTTATTTCTCTCCCTGGGGAGGTGAACACTCTACCTGAGTTTATTCAGGACTTCACTGATGTTTTTTCTAAAAAGGCCTCCGAAGTGTTACCTCCTCATAGAGAATATGATTGCGCAATCAATTTGGTACCAGGAGCTAAGCTCCCTAAGGGTAGGATATTTATTCTCTCTTGTCCCGAACGTGAAGCCATGAGAGAGTATATCCAGGAATGCCTGGCCAAGGGTTACATTCGCCCCTCTACTTCTCCGGTAGGTGCTGGCTTCTTCTTCGTAGGGAAAAAGGATGGTGGTCTTATGGCGTGCATCGATTACCGAAACTTGAATAAGGTCACTGTAAGGAACCAGTATCCCCTTCCTTTCATTCCTGATCTCTTAAAATCAGGTTCAGGGGGTCCAATGGTTCTCCAAGTTTGATCTTCGGGGGGCTTATCCGCATCAGAGAGGGGGATGAGTGGAAGACTGCGTTTAATCACGCCCAAAGGTCATTTCGAATATCTCGTCATGCCCTTTGGGTTGTGTAATGCTCCCGCGGTCTTCCAGAATTTCATAACTGAGATTTTAAGAGACTACCTGGGGGTATTTCTTGTAGTGTACCTTGATGATATACTTGTGTTTTCCAAGGACTGGTCCTCCCACATTGAGCATGACAGGAAGGTGCTCCAGGCCCTTCGGGAAAACAAACTCTTTGCTAAAACCGAAAAATGTGTGTTTGGGGTGCAGGAGATACAATTTTGGGGTAAAATCCTCACGAATTCCTAATGGACCCTGCCAAGGTTCAGGCTGTGGCTGAATGGGTCCAACCTGCCTCCCTAAAGGCGTTACAGTGCTTCTTGGGGTTTGCTAATTATTACAGGAAATTTATTGCTAACTTCTCGGTCATCGCTAAGCCTCTTACGGATATTACTCGCAAAGGTGCTGATCTCCTCCACTGGCCACCGGAGGCGGTCCAGACTTTTGAGGTCCTTAAGAAGTGATTTATCTCGGCCCCAGTGCTGATTCAGCCTAACCAAATGGAGCCATTCATCGTGGAGGTTGACGCCTCCGAGGTGGGAGTGTGTGCTGTCTTGCCCAAGGGTACCAGGTCCCTCACCCATCTCCGTCCCTGTGCCTACTTCTCCAGGAATTTCTCGCCCACTGAGAGTAACTATGGCATTGGCAACCGCAAACTCTTAGCCATTAAATGGGCATTTGAAGAGTGGCGCCACTTCCTGGAGGGGGCTAGGCACCAAGTAACAGTCCTTACCGACCACAAGAATTTGGTTTTCCTAGAATCTGGCCGGAGTCTAAACCCGAGACAAACTCGATGGGCGTTGCTTTTTACTAGATTCAACTCTTTGGTCACCTATAGGGCTGGGTCAAAAAATATTAAAGCTGATGCTCTGTCGCGTAGCTCCATGGCCAGCCCTCCTCCTGAGGAGGATCCCTCTTGTAATTTTCCCCAGGTATAATCATATCCTCTGTGGATTCCGACTTAGTCTCCGAAATTGCGGCTGATCAAGCTTCTGCTCCCGAGAACCTTCCTGAGAACAAGCTATTTGTTCCCCTGCAATTCCGGCTAAGGTTGCTCAGGGAGAATCATGACTCCGCACTATCTGGCCATCCAGGCTTCCTGGGTACCAAGCACCTCATTTCTAGAACCTATTGGTGGCCTGGGTTGCTTAAAGACGTTAAGGCCTACATCGCCGCTTGTGAAATTTGTGCTAGGTCCAAGACTCCCAGGTCCCGACCAGCGGGCTTACTATGTTCTTTGCCCATTCCCCAGAGACCTTGGACCCATATCTCCATGGATTTTAGCACCGATCTGCCTCCATCTCAAGGCAAGTCGGTGGTGTGGGTTGTAGTAGACCGCTTCAGTAAGATGTGCCACTTTGTGCCCCTCAAGAAACTACCCAATGCTAAGACGTTAGCTACCTTGTTTGTCAAACACATCCTGCGTCTCCATGGGGATTCTGGCAATATTGTTTCTGACAGAGGGGTACAATTTGTTTCATTGTTTTGGAGAGCTTTCTGTAAAAAGTTGGATATTGATCT
The DNA here is from genome assembly GCF_050947455.1 of Rhinoderma darwinii. Taxonomy (NCBI): domain Eukaryota; kingdom Metazoa; phylum Chordata; class Amphibia; order Anura; family Rhinodermatidae; genus Rhinoderma; species Rhinoderma darwinii. Next base: position 133,187 of record NW_027461853.1, on the reverse strand, counting down.
GTCCTTCTCCTTGGCCTTCCACCTTGAAACTAATGGCCAAACCGAGAGGACTAATCAGTCTCTAGAACAATATGTAAGGTATTTTATCTCTGACTGTCAATATGATTGGGTCTCCTTCATTTCCCTCGCCAAATTTTACCTTAATAACCTGGTCAGTAACTCGTCAGGGGTCTCCCCCTTTTTCTGTTATTCTGGGTTTAATCCACGGTTCTCCTCTGTTTCACCTGGTGGTTCCAACAATCCCGAGGTAGATGTCGTTCATCTTGAACTGTGCACAGTCTGAGCCCAGGTTCAGAAGAACCTAGAGGCGTCCCAGAGCATACAAAAGACTCAGCCAGATAGAAGACGTTCTGCTAACCCCTTGTTTGTGGTCGGGGATCTGGTGTGGCTGTCTTCAAAAAATTTGTGCCTTAATGTTCCGTCCAAAAAATGTGCTCCCCGGTATATAGGGCCGTACAAGGTCATTGAGGTCCTTAAATCCTGTCTCCTTCCGACTGGAGTTACTCGCGTCTTTTCGAATACACAACGTGTTTCATGCCTCCCTCCTGAAATGCTGCTCCCCGTCCTTGGCCACCTCGAGGAAACCTCCGGTCCCTGTACTCACCCCTGAAGGGGTAGAATTCGAGGTGGCCAAGATTGTGGACAGCAGGATGGTCCAAGGCTCCCTCCAGTACCTGGTCCATTGGAGAGGATACGGGCCTGAGGAGACGACTTGGGTACCCGCCCGGGATGTTCACGCTGGGGTATTGCTCAGGCGGTTCCATCTTCAGTTCCCCAATAAGCCAGGTCCACCTAGAAAGGGTCCAGTGGCCCCTCATAAAAGGTGGGGTACTGTAAAGGTTCTGCCAGACACAGCTTCTGTGTCGATGCCCGTGGTTAATCAGTCTGCACCTGCTCCTAGGTCTGATTGAGTGACTCGATCTGCTACCACTCAGGCTGGTAGGCTTGAGAAAGCTGACGGCGAAACGCGCGTTGGGGGCGGTCTGTGTGGAGATCTTTAGTTTTTTGGTCCATCATGCAATCCACGGGTTTATGCAGCTCTCTTAGCCCATTTTGTGCTTTTTGGCCAGGTGTATATTACATCTAGAACCTTCTCTGTTCTTGAGTTTAATTATTTGGCTTATGATATATCCTTTTGGATAGAGATTTCTGTACTACACCACATCACATGATGTTTATACTATGGTAGCATATAACTGGGACTATTTACGCTGTTTCTCCACACTCTACTTTTAAATTGTGTGTATTATTGTTTTTATTTTTGTGATGGCCAATATGCTGTTATGTGCAATATAATAAAGTTTATTTTTTATTGTCATGGTACGTAATCAGAGCTATGTGTCGCTTATTTTCTGGATATACTAGCTGTCTTCACAGTCTTTTATAGGTATTGAGTCATGAGTGGAAGAACCTATCACAGCCTGGCCAGACGGTTCTAGCTAACGCCCTCAGTCTATTTATACCTTCATTTCCTGCTTGTCTTTGCCTGTGATTCTTTCCTGTTTCCTGGCTCTGCTGCTCCTGCTATTATTATTGACCTTGCTTCATTTTGACCCTGGCTTTACTGACTACGCTCCTGCACTGCGTTTGGTACCTCGTACACTCCTGGTTTGACTCGGCTCCTTCACTACGCCTGTCGCTCACGGTGTTGCCGTGGGCAACTGCCCCATTTCCCTTAGCTTCTGTGTTCCCTTGTCTGTTTGTCTGTCGTGCACATATTGAGCGTAGGAACCGTAGTCCAGTTGTACGCCGTCGAATAGGACGGGCCGTGCAAGTAGACAGGGACTGAGTGACAGGTAGATTAGGGCTCACCTGTCTGTCTCCCTACCCCGTCATTACACGTGGTATCTAGGTTACATCAACATTTTCATGACGTATCTTGTGGTTCGCGCTTGGGCATTGGAGATGAAGAAGACTGGAAGAAGTCATCATGGCGTTCTGGGCCGGATGAAGAAGAAAAGAGAACATGAACGACTCCAATCTGAGAAGATGTCATCTGTGAGTCACTGAATTTCACTGCACTGTATACACTTATATGGTCTACAGAATGCCTGTGTAGGACTGATATCTGTCACAATATGGTGGGAATATTGGTCTTTGTTTTACAACACATGTTTTTAGTACAGAATTTAGATTGTTCAAATTATTTCTATATAGTTGAAGAGTGGACCCCCAAGAATTATTTCCTTTGGTGGGCCCAAGGTACCTCAGTCAAACACTGAGTGTACAGATCCTTGCATTAAGATATTGCATTACTGTCTGTAGCCTCAGAGGAGAATTTATTAACCTTGCTAAGCCTCTTATATGGCATAGAAAAGTCCCAAAAGTGCGGGAAAGTTTTTGGGCAGTTTATGCTGCGCTTGGCATTTTTTGAAAAGTGTGTAAAGCTTTGCGGAAAGGGTAGACAATTTTACTATCATTTACACCAGTAACGGGCGTAATGTAAAGCAGAAATCAACGCCAGCTCCGAGCTAGTGTACAATTTTACATTGAGTGTGTAACAAAAGGCCTAATCCAGACCCCGTATCTACCCCACTAATTAGACTGTCTTGTGCCACAAGACATGTGTTTTGCCCACCCACCTAAAAAAAAATAATATATATATATATCTGAGACAGCGTATCTATAAGGGTATATTCACACGCTGTGTTTTCAGGCGTATTTCGGAGCGTAAACGCCTTCAAATACGCCTGAAATATCGGTGGCCCAATGCCTACAAACATCTGCCTATTGTATTTTAAAGCGGCACGTAAAAAGAAGGAGCATGTCACTTCTTGAGCTGTTTTTGGAGATGTTTTTCATTGTGTCAATGGAAAAACAGCTCCAAAAACATCTAGAAAAAAACACCTCAAAAAACGTTTCCAGCTTCAAAAACGTCTGTAAATCAAAGACTGTGTTCTCTGTAATTTTCAGCCATTTTTGACTTTGCGTGTGAACCCTAAGACTATGTCACCTGATAGCTCTGCTACTTGATAGGAGACAGCGGCTCAGCAGACGGTATCACATATAATATGCTGAGATACAACGGCTTAGCAGACAGTATCACATATAATATGCTGAGATACAACGGCTTAGCAGACAGTATCACATATAATATGCTTAGATACAACGGCTTAGCAGACAGTATCACATATAATATGCTGAGATATAACGGCTTAGCAGACAGTATCACATATAATATGCTGAGATACAAAGGCTTAGCAGACAGTATCACATATAATATGCTGAGATACAAAGGCTTAGCAGACAGTATCACATATAATATGCTGAGATACAACGGCTTAGCAGACAGTATCACATATAATATGCTTAGATACAACGGCTTAGCAGACAGTATCACATATAATATGCTGAGATACAAAGGCTCAGCAGACAGTATCACATATAATATGCTTAGATACAACGGCTTAGCAGACAGTATCACATATAATATGCTGAGATACAACGGCTTAGCAGACAGTATCACATATAATATGCTTAGATACAACGGCTTAGCAGACAGTATCACATATAATATGCTGAGATACAACGGCTTAGCAGACAGTATCACATATAATATGCTTAGATACAACGGCTTAGCAGACAGTATCACATATAATATGCTTAGATACAACGGCTTAGCAGACAGTATCACATATAATATGCTGAGATACAACGGCTTAGCAGACAGTATCACATATAATATGCTTAGATACAACGGCTTAGCAGACAGTATCACACATGCTAGGCCCAATTAGAAGGTTAATTGTGAAACATTTCTTATGGTGTTTTTCGATAAAGGTCACTTGAACTGGTATCATGTACACAGTTAACCGATGAATGGCGCTGTTTATGTGGAATTTACCCTGCGGCCTAATGTACCATATAATGTATTAAAAAAATGTAAAAAAAACCTACATTTTGTGGGGTGAATTGAAAAAAAACCTGTAATTCCGCCATTTCTGTTTTGATTTTACAGTGTTCATCGGGCGGCATGAATTGCATGATAACTTGACTCTGCGGGTCGTTACGATTATGGCGATACCAAATTTATATAGTTTTATATTTTACTTCATAATTTGTTTTTGTGACGCTGCATTCGAAGATGAACGGCATAGTTTTTCAATGCAACAGCACTTCATAGGGCGAGAAGGGGTTAAAACCCACTCTCTGAAGCCCCCCTTCAAGATACATTTCAACTAATCTGGTCCCCATGGCAGAAATCTGTCTTTCCATCTGGCACCTCCAGCAGACTCCTTTCAGTCTAGTTTGATTTCTTTTACCTCAGAGTTCCTCTTTTTCCCTTTTTGTAATTTCTTCTTTCCCTCTCCCCTTCTTCTCCTTCTCTCCCCCCTTTTTTTTTTCTATTTCTAACAGGAGCTGTGCAGGATTAGAAAAATATGGCTGCTTTCTTCCAAAAACAGCACCACACCTATCCACAGGTTGTATCTGGTATTGCAGGTTAGCTCCATTGAAGTGAATGGTAATGAGCTGTAATACCACACACAACCTATGGACAGGTGTGGTGCTGGTTTTTGGAGAAAGCAGACAAGTTATCTTATCCTGGACAACCCTTTGTCATGGATAGTTCTTGTGCGGAGATGCTCCCTGCATTATCCCTTTTCCTTAATGGCCGCTGATATGTTCTATTCAGCTTTATGGCCTCTGTGGTAAGTACACTGCCAGTCATTAAAGGGTTAACACTTCAGACCACTGTGGGTGACGTCACAATGTATGAGTTGTGCAGTGGTAATAAACTCCTGTAGTAATGATGATGAAGGTGCTGATGTCATAAATACAAATGTTTATGACATAAAGAAGATTCCATATTAGAAGGTTTTACTGCCACATTCAGCGCCATATTGGATGGGACTGAGGACCTTGAGCTTGACTTCCCCACCAATGCCGACCTGATGTAATTTGTAGGTTCTAGCAGGGAAACCCTTCACCCCAGACCACTTCTTCATCACAGTGATGCCATCCTCTTCATACGGGTTGTCTGTAATAGAGGGGGTTTCCAGCAGGAGATCCCCCTCTATTAGCCGGAGCGGAGACAGGTGCTACAAGGAGGCATCTGGAGGACCCCTCTGGAGGACCCGTCTCATCCGTGGATCACCCATTCATTTTAATGGGTGCCCAGGAAGAGAGACATCCGCCTAGCCAACCAGATCAGCCGATTTATGTGTTTTATGTCGTTCGTTCATTGTAATGTCTTTCTTTGAAAATCTGAGAAAACGTACAAATTCTGTTACAAATGATATTTTGGCACCTTCTAAGCCCAGAGGAAGGGCAATCCTCCAGCCATGGTTTCCCTAGAGGTTTCCCCCACAGGGGGTTTTTCCTTTCCTGCGTGCTGGAGGGTGACTCTTCGTGAGTCGGAGGTTTGCCATTTTGGGTTTGGTCATATAATATAATAAAAGTTTTGACCATTTAACACCCAATTATAATGTTTTGTGTCTTTATTTTGCATTCTTTGGTTTGGTGATTGGGATTCTGGGTCTATCACATATCACAAAATCATAAGGCCGGACATCTACTTCCCACACTGACATAGAATGGAGACAACAAGCGTTGCTGCACAATTAAGTGTACACATCCTTACATTAAGATATTGTATTACGGTCTGTAGCCTTTGGGGGAAATATATTAACCTTTCTACAACAGTTTACTAGCGTAGAAAATTCACAAAATGCGCAAATGGGGGCAAAATATGAGCAGGGCTTAGCAGAAATGGCCAACAATTTGACTATAACTTACGCCAATTACCACAAAGAGACAAATCAGAGCCTTTAACACCAGTATATATATAAAAATTATTTCAATCTTTATTACACAAATACAATAAATACTTAAAATGACATAAAGAGAGGACGTGGTGTTAAAGGCTCTGATTTGTCTCTTTGTGGTATGTGATTATCATGGAGCCGCCTAGATGATATGGGGGACAGCTTTGGTTCAAACAGTTCCCAACCCTTATTACAACCTTGTTTGGAGTGTATATATTGATTATAACTTACCCCAGTAACTGATGTAAATTATAGTAGAAATCTATATGTATAATGCGGGGGAGTAACAAGGCAAAGGTCCGTGCCAGACCCATACCTCCCCCCAATCAGACTGTTTGCCCCCCAAATCAGATAATAAAATACATTTTAAAAATGTACTTACCTCACCACTCCGATTCTCCCTCCCGGATCCCCTCAGGCTCTTACAGCAGGCCGCAGCACGTGGAAAGTACTAATGACAGGCCGCAGCACGTAGAAAGTACTGATGACAGGCCGCAGCACGTAGAAAGTACTGATGACAGGCCGCAGCACGTAGAAAGTACTGATGACAGGCCGCAGTACGTAGAAAGTACTGATGACAGGCCGCAGCACGTAGAAAGTACTGATGACAGGCCGCAGCACGTAGAAAGTACTGATGACAGGCCGCAGCACGTAGAAAGTACTGATGACAGGCCGCAGCACGTAGAAAGTACTGATGACAGGCCGCAGCACGTAGAAAGTACTGATGACAGGCCGCAGCACGTAGAAAGTACTGATGACAGGCCGCAGCACGTAGAAAGTACTGATGACAGGCCGCAGCATGTAGAAAGTACTGATGACAGGCCGCGCTGCAGCTAAACGATGCCACACATTTATTAAGAGTCGTTCGCCTGTCAATAAATGTGTTGCATCTTACTCCAGCAAACTGTTTAACCCCTTCGCACTCAGCGACGTACTATTCCGTCGCGCTAACCAATACGTTTGCGCTCAGCGATGGAATAGTACGTCGCGGGAGTAACGGCCATTTCGGCCGTCCTCCCAACAAATACAGGAGCTGTGACAGCTGCCGCAGCTCCTACAGCGGGGACCGATCGCTGTGTCCCCGCTGATTAACCCCTGAAAAGCCCTGTTCAATAGTGATCACGGCTTTTTAGGGGTTAAGCTACAATCGCCAGCCTGCTACGCGATAGCGGCCGGCGATTGTAACTATGGCAACCGGACACCAAACAATGGCGTCCGGCTCTGCCATCGACGGAAGCCTAGTGGGTCCTGCTTGCTGTCCTTGAGTAGCTGACAGCTCTAATACACTAATACACAATATTAGAATAGCGATCAGGGCCTCCTGCCCTCATGTCCCCTAGTGGGACAAAGTAATAAAGTAAAAAAAAGATGTGTAAAAATAAGAAAATAAAAGTTTTAAAAGTAATAAAAGTAAAAATCCCCCTTTTTCCCTTATCAGTCCTTTATTATTAATAAAAATATATAAACAAACAAATAAACTATACATAATTGGTATCGCCGCGTCCGTAACGGCCTGAACTACAAAAGTATTTCATTATTTATCCCGCGCAGTGAACGCTGTAAAAGAAAATAATAATAAACCGAACCACAATCACAATTGTTTGGTCACTTCACCTCCCAAAAAATGGAATAAAAAGAGATCAAAAAGTCGCATGTACCTAAAAATGGTCCTGATCGAAACTGCAGTTCGTTACACAAAAAATAAGTCCTCGCACGGCTTTATTGATGGAAAAATAAAACCGTTCTGGCTCTTAGAATAAGGAACACAAAAAGTGAATGATTGTTTACAAAACGTATTTTATTGTGCAAACGCCATAAGACATAAAAAAAACCTATAAACATCTGGTATCGCCGTAATCGTATCGCCCCGCAGAATAAAGTGAATATGTCATTTATAGCGCACGGTGAACGCTGTAAAAACTATAAACATCTGGTATCGCCGTAATCGTATCGCCCCGCAGAATAAAGTGAATATGTCATTTATAGCGCACGGTGAACGCTGTAAAAAAAAAATAATAAAAAAATAATAGTAGAATTGCTGTTTTTTAGTCACCACGCCACCTAAAAATAGAATAAAAACTGATCAAAAAGCCGCATGCACCCCAAGAAAACTACAATGGATTCCTCAAGGGGTCTAGTTTCCAAATTGGGGTCACTTTTGGGGGGTTCCCAATGTTTTGGCACCACAAGACCTCTTCAAACCGGACATGGTGCCTGATAAAAAGGAGGCCTCAAAATCCGCTAGGTGCTCCTTTGCTTCGGAGGCCGGTGCTTCAGTCCATTACCGCACTAGGGCCACATGTGGGATATTTCTCAAAACTGCAGAATCTGGGCAATAAGTATTGAGTTGCGTTTCTTTGTAGACACTGAAGCGCCTAGGGAGAGTGTTAGGGACTGCGAAGGGTTAAAGAAAGAATGGAACGTTTAAATAATACCCAGGAGCAGGATTGGTGAACAAGGGGTAAGAGGGGCGTGGTTAAGGAGATATAAGGCTGGGGGTTTGGGGCAAAACGCCCTCTTACCTTCAACACCCGCCCTCCCTCCCCTAGTGGTTTTAGTTTGTAATTGTTCTACGGTTATATTCTTGTTCTGGCGTTTTTCTGTTTCTTTTGTAGATGTCACAGCTGGCGGAGAGTATGGCGAAGAAGACGGAGTTAGTACCCTACATGCCTGATGGAGTACAGGGAGCATCGGCATTTCAGGAGAAGGAGAAAAGGAAAAATATATGTCTTCATGCCGATGGTTGTTAAATAATAATAAAGCTGTGGCCACTTCCACATTTCCACAAAGAAGGTGTTGGTGTTTTTATTTTAATTAAGGATGGTATAAGGTCCTGGGCAGGTAAGGTTGATAATGGGTCCTTGCAGTCCTTGTAAAACCTTTTGTGTTATAAAAAAAATGGTATAAAGAGGATTTTCTGACAAAAAAAAAAAAGTTAATTTCACCTCTACTTTGCTCTAAATTCCTGTGAAACACCTAAAGGGTTCATAAACTTTCTAAATGCTGTTGTGAATACTTTGAGGGGTCTAGTTTCTAAAATGGGGTATTTGATAGGGGTTTCTAATATATGGGCCCCTCAAAGCAACTTCAGAACTGAACTGGGACCTAAAAAAATAAATAAATGAGGCAATACTTCGCTTCTTACATTATACTGATAATGAGCCGTGCCAACCCCGAGTTTTGACCGTTTGTATAAACGGAGACCCCTATAAGACCGTTCCAGTGCCCGGTTTTCCCAGCATACACCCCCGAGAAGTGTATTTCTATTGATGAGTCCTTGGTAGATTTTAAAGGGAGGCTTCAATTCCGCCAGTACCTGCCGGGTAGGATGGCAAGGTATGGCATGAAGATGTATAAGCTGTGAGAGTGCATCAGAGTATACCTACAAATTTAGGATATATAAAGGGAAGGACACCAGTATTCAACCCCCATAATGCCCCCCCCCCCTTACTGGGAGTTAATGCAAAAATTGTGTGGGATTTGGTGCACCGACTGCTGGACCAGGGTTGTCACCTCTACCTGGATCCAGTGGCGTAGCTATAGGGGTCGCAGCGGTCGCAGTTGCGACCGGGCCCCTAAGCCTGGGGGGCCCATGGGCCCCCGTTGCCATACAGCATTTTTTGTAACAAAATCTTCTGTGCCGTGAAGCCGGCACTTCCGGGTTACGGTCACATGGTACACTTAGTGTACCATGTGACCGTGTTGTCACGTGACACGGCTTCCAGACAGAGCAGAAGAGTCGGTGCGGAGGACTCCAGGTAAGCTGCAGTGTAATGTAATGTATTGTGTTGTATGCGGTGGAGAGGGGGGGAGCGTTAAATCACAGCCCCCCCCCCCCTCCTCCACCGCAAACTGCACAATACAGTATAGTACACATGAGTGTATGAGAGCGGGGCTGCGGCTGTGTAATACAGTCACTGCCCCGCTCCTGAGTCCTAACATGTGCGCGCCGTCAGGATGATGTGATGCGGCCGGCGCTGCACTAATGAGCGTCGGCACTGAAGACAGAACATGGCGGGCGCGCTACAAAACACCCCCATGTTCTGTCCTCATTGCCTGAACCGCCGCTCATTAGTGCAGCGCCGGCCGCATCTCCACATGCTGACCGCGCGCGCACTTATATCAGGAGCGGGGCAATGGCTGTATTACACAGCTGCAGCCCCGCTCTATAACGGCGGAGATCAGAGAAACCTCTCATCTCCGCCGCTGTTCTCCTGAATGCTGTGATCAAAGCTGACTGCAGCATTCAGGGGAAAGTGAGAAGGGGGGATGCCCCTGAATGCGTCACAGGGAATTCCTGTGATGCGATTAAGGGACATACCATATATGGGCAGACAGCCCAGGGTCTGTTGAAGGACCCCAGGGCTGTCCTACCATATTTCCTGTTGTTAGGGCATACTGAGGTATGTCCTAACAACTGCCTGTGTACTATCTGTACACAGGCTAATGTACTGGCATATAGCTATAGGCCAGTACATTGAAGTTTAAAAATAAAATAAAAACAAAGTAATGTTAAATAAAAAAAATACACATACACTTTTTTTTATAATAAACATTAAAATAAGTCTCAATACATAAAATATACACATACTCGGTATTGGCGCACCCGTAATAACCTGCACAACAATTTTTTTGCATCATTTATGATGTGTACTCTGTTAAAAAATAAAATAAAAATTGCTTTCTATCACTTAGGCCCCATTCACACGACCGTGCCCGCAATCAGGGCCCGCGATTGCGGGCACGGCCGGTCACCGACTGCCACCCGCATTTTCGGGCCGTGCTCCCATACAAAGTATTGGAGAACGGCCCGCAAAATGCAAAAGGACGGACATGTTCCATAATTTTCGGAACATTTCTACGGCACGGACACCCATCCGTAGCGCTACGGAAATGTGTCCGCGCTCAATGAAAGTGAATGGAGGTTATTTACGGTCGTGTGCATGGGGCCTAATTGTGAGGCACAAGGTGCGATGATGAATTTAACCTCCATGTGCCTCACATTAATAGTAATTAACCCCATCATGTACCTTACACATTAACCCATTATGACTGAGAAATATGATGAGGTTAATTACTATTAGTGTGAGCCACATTCAAAATTCATCATCACACCTCGTGCCTCACATCAGAAAATGGAAGAACTTTTTTTTAATTTTTATTACTGTTGGCAAAGTAAACGAAGTATCGGTATCGAAGTCCAAATTTTGGTATCGTGACATCCCTACACTGTGGGTCGCGTCCCCCTGGGGGTTCGTGAGTCACTCACCGAGGTCCCGGTTCCAATCAATGCTGGAGCAAGGAGCTGACATCTCCTTGATCCAGCATTCCCTGAGCGGCTCGACGCAGGCAGGCGGGATGTAGCGACATCATCGCACCTTCCTGCGCTGAGTCACTCATAGTACACACCGGAGGAGGCGAAGGATCCTCCACTCGACGTGGGAACGGGGATAGGTAAGTAATTATGCACATATGGGGGCATTATACTGTATGGGGGGGCTGATATTGGGGCAGCTATGGGAGCATTAACTGTGTGGGGGCAGCTATGGGAGCATTAACTGTGTGGGGGCATTATACTATGGGGGCTGTTGGGCAAGGCGTCTGGGCATAGGAGCGCGCAGGGGTCTGATGATGATGGTGGTGCTGGGGAGGGGTAGGGGGGCCCAAGCTGAATTCTTGCACCCGGGCCCATGAGCCTTTAGCTACGCCCCTGCCTGGATCATTTTTATACCAGCGTCCCACTCTTCAACTGCCTCACTCCCAGAAGTCCTGCGGCATGCGGCACTGCTAGAAGAAATCTGAGAGGCCTCCCTAAGACTCTGCAGGGCAAACAAGAAGGGGTGAGCGCAGGGCACAATCTAGCAGCAACATATTGTGTGTCACGTACAAGACAAAAGAGATGCCACACCAATACCCATGTACCTGTACGAGGTACCAGTACAGAGACCCCCAAACCAGACTGCATCCTGGGCTACAATAGGTATATGGGAGGGGTGGACTTGTCAGATCAAGTCCTGAAGCCCTACAGCGCCATGCGGTGTGGTATAAGAAGCCGGCCGTGCACATCATATAGATGGCTTTGTACAATGCGTACGTGCTATGTCAATGTACAGGCCAGAGGGGAACTTTCCTGGAATTTCAAGAGGTGGTTATCAAGAAACTAATCTTTAGGGACCAGGAAGGGGGGGGGGGCACCCAGTACTTCTGGAAGCGAGGCCACACGCATCGTACCAGGGCAACACTTTCCAGGAGAAGTTCCCCAAACTGGCAAGAAGGGAAAAAGTCAAAAGAGGTGCAAAGTCTGCTATAAGAGGGGGATAATGGAGGACACAATATATCAATGTGACGCGTGTCCCGAATAACCAGAGCTCTGTATGAAAGAGTGTTTTAAAATTTATCATACCATCCCTTGGTTTATTACTTACCCTGATGCACTCTGCACAGCTTATCCCCCTCATCTTTCCCTTCTGAGCCCTGCTCTGTGCCCAGGCAGTTGATAACAGCCACATATAGGGTATTGCCGTACCCGGGAGAACCCACATTACAGTTTATGGGGTGTATGTCTCCGATCAAAATGCTCACTACACCTATAGATGAATGCCATAAGGGTTGTAGTTTTTAAAATGGAGTCACTTCTTGCGAGTTTCAACTGTACTGGGACCTCAGGGGCTTCTGCATACATGACTTCACACCAGAAAATCCCCAGTAGGCCAAATGGTGGTCCTTTCCTTCTGAGCCCTCCCATGGGCCCAAACGGCAGTTTATCACCACAAATGGGGTATTGCTGCACTCAGGACAAATTGCGCAACAGAATAGGGTATTTTATTTATTGTGAATATAAGACCAAACTACATATTATTGGAAAAAATTAATTTTGTTTTAATTCCCAGCCCAATTCAAATAAGTTCTGTGAAAAACTATGAGGTCAAAATGGTCACAACACCCATAAATGAATTCCTTGAGGGGTGTAGTTTCCAAAATGGGGTCACTTCTGGTGGGTTTCCATTGCTTTGATACCTCTGGGGCTCTGCAAATGCGACATGGCACCCAAAAACCAATCCAGCAAGATCTGGACTCCAACAAACACATAGCGCTCCTTTCATTCTGAGCCCTCCCATGGGCCCAAACGGCAGTTTATCACCACAAATGCAGTATTGCCACACTAAGGACAAATTGGGCAACAAAATGGGGTATTTTGTTCCCTGTGAAAATAAGAAATTTTGATAAAAAATGACATCTTGCGGGGCTGGGGGGCGTGGCCGGATGAGCATGGAGTGAGACGTGTGTGCCTCAGCTCCTGAACACCAGGCATTACAAACGGCCCTAAGCGGCTCTAAACGGCTGAGAAAAGACCCAGCAAGTGCACTGACGGCGGCACTTAAGTCCTGCTTTCTGCCCTGCAACATGGGGAAAGCTAAAAAGAAAGCAAACTCTTCTAGACTTACAGAGTTCTTTCCCTCCACGAGGTCCCAAAGTGGCGCCGGCGGCTTCCAGGCTGTGAGAACGGATGTGAGAACAGCTAAAGAGGGACCTTCTTCTCCTGCTTCCTCGCTGCAATCTTCAGCTAGTGGTAGAGACCACACCCGGTCCTCTCATGGATCCTCTCCTCACATGCAAAGTGATACATCCAGGGGCCGAGTGAGTACTCATGTTGTTCCTCATACTCTGTCTCCTATGCCACATATGCAAAGTACAGAGACTTGTCTCTCCCCTGCTATGCACGCATCACAGTCTACGGCTTCGCCTGTATCGGAAGATACTTCATAAATCTTACTGGATAGTTTGATAACCTCTCTCCAGTCTGACATTCAAGCTGCTTTTATATCCAAATGGAATTTGCTGCTCTGGGAGAACGTACCTCTCATATGGAGGATAAAATGGCTGACTTCTCAGCAGCGCATAATGAGCTGGTAGATATCAACAATTCTTTAGAAGAGGGAGTGGGGTCCTTACGTGTAAAGGTGGCGGATTTGGAAGATCGGTCCCGCCGCAATAACGTGCGGTTTAGAGGCATATCTGAAGCGATAAAACCGGAACAACTTGAAGAATTTCTTACTGATTTTTTTTGTGGCGCTAGTACCGGATGTCCCTGTGTCAGATTTGCTTATTGATAGAGTGCATCGTATACCAAAACCCAAAGAATTACCTGCCACTATTCCACGGGATGTGATCGCTCGTTTACACTTCTATCCATTTAAAGAGAAGATGATGCAAGCTGCCAGACAACCACCTCTTCTTCCAGACAGGTTTCAAGGTGTCTCCGCGTTCACAGATCTGTCAGCGATTACATTGGCAAAACGACGGGAGTTCCACGATGTGGCGAAGATTTTAAGATCGCACAATGTTCAATATCGCTGGGGATTTCCTGTCAAGCTCATTATCACTAAAGATGGTCGGAAAGTGATTGTGAACAATCCAGCCAAAGTTCTGCAACTGCTTCAGGAATGGCATTTATCTCCGATTGCTTCCCTTCCTAAATCGCTAAGATCCAGATCCTTACCTAGATTGGAGAAGGAATGGGAAACTAAAGATCCTGACTGACTGCCTCTTGTATGTCTTGATAAATTCTGATATGATTCCTAGGGCTGTGTTCACACTGAGGCGTAGCAAATGTACTGGCAGATTACTATGCAGATCTAGATCATCTCAAGGATCATTTAGATACCCCACAGCCTTCTGTGTCCATGATTTCTTCCTTTCTACAGGACATGACTTTGCCTTCAGTCACCTCTCATCAGTTGGACATGCTCTCTGCTAGTATATCTGAAACTGAAATCCTCCAGGCTATAAAGTCCTTGAAACCTCATAAGGCTCCTGGCCCCGATGGTCTCACGGTAGACTACTACAAAAATGTGGTTCTCTTCTCCTACCCCATTTATTGAATCTGTTTATTGATGTACAGCGAGGTGGTAATTTCCCTGTGGAAATGTTAAAAGCTACAGTAGTTGTTTTACCTAAACCGGGGAAAACTCCGGACAAACCGGGTAACTTCAGACCTATATCATTGCTGAATACAGACTTAAAATAGTTTGCTAAAATAATTGCGGAACGCCTAGCCGGCATTTTGCCTGATTTGATACATCAGGATCAGGTGGGATTTGTAAAGGGGAGGCTCTCATCTGATAGCACAAGGCGTTTTGTGGACTTGTTGGGCCTGGTGGAGCGAGATCGGACGCCTTCTCTGCTTCTTTCCTTGGACGCGGAGAAGGCCTTCGATCGGGTCCATTGGGGATATTTGCGGTTACTTCTGGAGGCATTTGGAATTCATGGTACGGCGCATCATAGTATAATGGCCCTATATTCTTCTCCCTCTGCATTGGTATTTACCTCTGGATGTACATCAAAAATTTTTAACATAACCAATGGGACTGGACAAGGGTGTCCTTTATCTCCACTCATCTTTACCTTGGTGATGGAGCCGTTGGCTACTTCCATTAGGTCATCTGTTGCTATTAGTGGGATAACGGTGGGGGATATATCTCATAAAATTGGCTTATTTGCGGATGATGTGCTCATTGCTATATCTGACCCTGAGACATCTCTATTAGAGGTCACTAAGATATTGGAGGCTTTTAGTGCAGTTTCGTATTATAAGCTTAATGTTACCAAGTCTATGGTTTTGAGTATGAATATTTCTCGTCTTCTTTTGGACTCTCTCCGGAAGAAATTTCCATTTGTTTGGGTTTAGCACTCTTTCTCATACTTAGGAATACAACTTACCTACCCCACCTCTCTTTTATATAAATATAATTATATACCATTGGTATCTGCGATAGAAGCAGACTTATCCAAGTACATGAAGTATGAGGCATCATGGGTAGGGAGAATCTCTGCGGTTAAGATGATGATCCTCCCAAAAATACTATATCTATTTAGAAATGTACCTATTCTGCTATCGGTATCTTATCTTAAAAGACTCCAAGGTATAATTAATAAATATATATGGAAAAACTCCCGCCCTAGAGTAGATGCGGAGGTATTATACCAGCCAATTATTAAAGGGGGTTTGGGTCTCCCGAACTTGGCTCATTATTATTATGCAGCAATTTTGGATCAAGCCAGAATGTGGAAGACTAAAGTTCCTATGAAACATTGGATTTCTATGGAAAAGGAATTACTTGATGGATCTTCTGTAGAAACGCGCATGTGGCTATTGTCCACTGGTGCTAAAATATCGAAATCCTACTTTTTTTAACGATTGATGCAGGGCTCCAGGTCTGGAAAAAATTTACTGTTATTCACCCTATAATCCCGGTGAGATTTTCTGATCTTCCTCTTCGACTGCTTCCGCTTCTGATACCTGATATTGATATCCAAAATTGGCTGTTGCCCGGCATTGAGTGTATTTCTGACATTATGGAGCAAACTCATCTAATGGCATTAATAATAATAATAATAGTAATAATAATAATAATAATCTTTATTTATATAGCGCCAACATATTACGCAGCACTTTACAATTTAGAGGGGACATGAAACAAACAATATCAGACATTACATAGTGACAAAGTTCATTTACAATTCAAACCTGGAGAGTGAGGACCCTGCTCGCAAGAGTTTACAATCTATGAGGACATAAGGGAGACACAAAGTGTAACAGTGTTTGTTCTGTACAATGGTCCGGCCATTTTTATACACATGCGGTGGTGACAAAGCTGCATGAGCCGGTCACCAGCCAGTATCCGTGTATGACGGACATGAAGAGAAGGAGTGTGAGGGAATCTTATTCTGATGACTAGTCTAAAAGGAGGGCCATGGAAAGGAGTCAGATTAGGGAATGTTATAGGCCTGTCTAAATAGATGTGTTTTCAGGGCACGTTTAAAACTGTGGATATTGGGAATTAATCTGATTGTCTGGGGTAGCGCATTCCAGAGGACGGGTGCAGCACGAGAGAAATCCTGGAGACGGGAGTGGGAGGTTCGGATTATGGAGGATTTTAATCTAAGGTCGTTGGCAGAACGTAGAGCCCGAGTAGGGTGGTAGACAGAGATGAGGGAGGAGATGTAAGGAGGTGCAGCACTGTGGAGAGCTTTGTGGGTGAGAGTAATAAGTTTGAATTTTATTCGGAAGGGGATGGGCAACCAGTGCAGTGACTGGCACAGATTAGAGGCGTTGGTGTAGCGGTTGGTCATAAAGATGAGCCTGGCTGCTGCATTGAGGATAGATTGGAGAGGGGAGAGTTTAGTGAGGGGAAGACCGACTAGTAGTGAGTTACAGTAGTCAAGACGAGAGTGAATCAGAGAAACAATGAGAGTTTTGGCGTTTTCCTCCGTAAGAAAAGAGCGGATTCTGGAGATGTTTTTGAGGTGAAAATGACAGGAGCGTGAAAGTGATTGTATGTGAGGAGTAAAGGAAAGATCTGAGTCAAAAATAACCCCGAGACAGCGGGCGTGCTGCTTAGGAGTGATGGTAGTGCCACACACCGAGATGGAGACATCAGGTTTAGGGAGGTTCGTAGATGGTGGGAACACAAGGAGCTCAGTTTTAGAAAGATTCAGTTTCAGATAGAGAGAGGACATGATGTTAGAGACAGCGGACAGACAATCACTGGTGTTCTGTATTAGAGCAGGGGTGATGTCACGGGAAGAGGTATATAATTGGGTGTCATCAGCGTAGAGATGGTACTGGAAGCCAAATCTGCTGATGGTTTGTCCAATAGGAGCTGTGTAGAGAGAAAAGAGCAGCGGACCTAGGACTGATCCCTGAGGAACGCCGATAGCAAGAGGAAGAGGAGAAGAAGTGGAACCAGCAAATGACACACTGAACGAGCGGTCAGAGAGATAGGAGGAAAACCAAGAGAGAGCCGCGTTCTTGAGGCCAATAGAGTGGAGCATGTTAAGTAGGAGTTTGTGGTCTACAGTGTCAAAGGCTGCAGAGAGATCCAAAAGAATAAGGAGAGAGGATTTACCGTCTGATTTAGCCACCAAGAGATCATTTGAGACTTTAGTAAGGGCAGTTTCTGTGGAGTGTAGGGTGCGGAAACCAGATAGTAAGGGGTCAAGAATGGAGTTAGCAGAGAGATAGCAGATAAGGCGAGAGTAGACCAAGCGTTCCAGGAGTTTGGAGATGAAGGACAGATTAGAGACTGGTCGGTAGTTGGCAGCGCTGGATGGGTCAAGAGTTGTTTTTTTCAGTAATGGGTTTATAATGGCATGTTTAAAAGCAGAGGGAAAGGTACCAGAGGAAAGAGAGAGGTTAAATATTTTAGTCAGGTGACTAGTGACAGCTGGGGAGAGGGACTGGAGGAGGTGTGAGGGGACAGGATCACTAGGGCAGGTAGTAGGACGAGAAGAAGAGAGGAGCCTCGAGACTTCTTCTTCAGTTATTGGGTCAAATGCTGAGAGTGAAGAAGAGGGAGTGCGGGAGGGAAGGGGATCGATGTTACTAGGGGACTGGGAGATAATATCATGCCGGATATTGTCAATTTTAACTTTAAAATAAGTGGCCAGGTCTTCAGCACAGAGATCTGTGATCGGCGTCTGCACTTTAGGACTAAGGAGGGAGTGAAAAGTATCAAAGAGGCGTTTTGGATTATTAGATAGTGTGGGAGAGATGTCCCCTGCAGCGAGTAGCAGGAGAATGGAGAGAGACAGCAGATGGTTCTGTGATTTATGAGAGTGATTTTTATGTTGGGCAGTGGGATGGGATGGGTTAAGTTGATTGAGGAAAGTGAATAGTGAATGGGAGCTGTACATGGGCGAGGCAAGGAGAGAGGGACTGATGTGGAAGGAGAGAAGGACTGATGTAGACTGTTTTTTGGCAAGGCTTAAATGGGCGATAGGATTGTAAACCAAGAGCAGCTATAATGCTGAGAGCGGTGGCAAACATGTTTGTTTGTAAACAGATAGTTTGAATTCTAATAATTAGAGCATGTGATTGTTTGTTTTGGTAATGCAGCTTACCTGTCACTGACCCTGTCCAACTGCCATGTATAACTGCCAGGACACTTTGACAGTATGACACTTAGACAGAGATGACTTCTGCCGTCGTGCCCCCCTGCACGAGTGCCTTCCCCATATGCTACATCTAAATTTATAGGGGAGTAGATGCTCAGATCTAGGCCTAATTAAGCTCGTTCAGCTTAATATGTCTGAAGTACAACATACCCCGTAGGGACTTCTATAAATTCCTTAGAATACGTCACTTGTTGAGTACATTGCCTCCTCTGATTGATTCCCCTAAAACACCTTTTGAATTGTCATTCACTAATCTGGATAAAACATGCAAAGGGATATCAAAAATGTATAAGGTATTGTGTGAGGGTTTGCTTCAGGAGGAATTTCCTTGTCTGGGGCATTGGGAGAGAGATCTAGGAATCCCTATAAGTACGCAGGATTGGGAAGCCACTTTCAATCTAGCTTGCTCTCTCTCTAAGTGCGCTACACATTTGGAAGCGTCTAGGAAAATAATGTATAGGTGGTATTACACTCCTAGTCGTTTGTCGCGGATATAGCCAACATCATCAGATAGGTGCTGGAGGTGCCTCACTTCTAAGGGTACCATCCTCCATATTTTCTGGGAGTGTACAGTATTGTCCAGCTTTTATCAGCAAGTAGAACATTTCTTACGATCTCTTTTAGGGGTTGACGTTCAGCTCGCCCCTGCTCTAGCCCTACTGCATGTGGGATTGGTGGATTTCTCTCCGGGTGTCAGAAACGTACTTTTTCATGTATTGCTGTCTGCAAAAATATTGATTGCAAAATACTGGAAATGTACAAAAGTGCCTAGTATGAGTGAAGTGATTTTATATGTTAACAATAATTGTGTTATGGAACGCGCTTTAGCCTCTATTCAAGGGTCCTACGCTCGTACTTCCTTATGGGATCAATGGACTGACTCTACTTACTCCGACATACTCTTATGATTACCTTAGTCGAATATGTGGTCAATTTGTCGTGTCTGGATCCGGAGTTTTGTTTGTTTGTATGTTTCCTTTTTTTTTTTCTGTAAAAAATGTGATCCTTATCCCAATGCTTTGTTTGCAATGTTTCATTGCTGTATGTAATGATTAGATATATACTGGATCAATAAAAATCTGTTTATTAAAAACACCGGCCTCCTCCATTTCCCCTCTAGCCTTCCTTTCCATCTCCAATATAGGTGTGTTTTCTGCCATTTTAGGTAGAAAAAGAAAATAATCAATTTGCTTACCATTTAGGCAAAGTAGCAGGAGAGTATAGTATGCAGCTTCTCAAACTCTAACTTGGTAGGGAGCTGTCTGTTTTTTTTTTTGTTTTTTTTTAATAGTAACTTTTTATCTAGTCTAGAACATCATGTTCAATCACACAATATTAAAACATACGTAAAAAGCATGATTATATATCAGCATGGCTCTTAATAAATTTGACACAACTTTGGCTGTCAAGGCTCCACAAACTGAAATCGACGCCAGAAACAATCTGCCATGGATTTCCGCTATAATTTCCGCCAATGCCTGATGTAACTTATAGTAAATCTGTCGAGCAAGAGGACCTCACCTCCCGTTGTTGCATATAACCAATGGGTGGAATTTAAAAAGACTGGCATTTTTATACGCCAATATTAAACCGAAGCCTACTGAAATAAGCTTTGAACTATTCGGACCACGGCTTAGAGCATCGGTAGCACTCTGACCGGGGATTCCAGTACTAGTGGGCCCCCTGACCTTACCGCCTTTTTATGGACAATGACGTCAGGGGTTCCCTCTAGAAGTCGAGTCCCCAGCCACAGCTTTGCCAATGGTCTGGTCTGGGACACTTGCATTAGAAAGCCCCTCACGTCACTGTCGATACATGGACAGTAAAGTCAGGGGATCCTACAGAAGCAGAATCCCCGGCTACAGCGTTGCCGACGCTTTGGCCGGCGATTCCGGCATCTCAAAGCCCCTAACATCACTGTCCATATCTGGACATTGACGTCAAGGGCTCCTTCCAGGAGCGGAATTACTGGCCAGAGCATTGGCAACGCTCTGGCCTTAAATTCTCGCATTACAAAGCCCTTAATATTACTATCTATGTAACGTCAAGGTTTCCTCCAGGAGCAGAATCCCTGGCCAGAGCATTGCCAATGCTCTGGTCGGGGATTCCAACATCTCAAAGTCTCTAACGTCGCTGTCCATATTTTGACCCTGGCATCAGAATCTCCCTCCAGGAGCGAAATCCCCAGCAAGAGCAATGCCGAGGTTCTGGCCTAGGATTTCGGCATCTTAAAGCTCCTGAACTCACAGTTCATTTATGGATAGTGTTGTCAGGGTCTCCTCAAGGAGCGGAATTCCCAGCCAGAGCGTTGCCAACGTTCTGCCTGTGGATTCTAAGTTTTGAAGCTCCTAACATCACTGTTCATATATGGACAGTGATGTCAAGGGCCTTCCCAAGACAGGGGCCCCCAGCCAGAGGGCTTTCGATGCTCTGGCTGGAGACTCCATAGTTGAAAGCCCCTGACATCACTGTCCATATATGGAAAGTGACATCACAGGCTCCCTCAAGAACCGGTTTTCCCTGCCACAGCATTGTCGATGCTCTGACTAGGGATTCCAGCATCTCAAATCCTCTGACGTCACTGTCCATATATACACAGTGACGATATAGGCTTCCTCCAGGAGCAGAGACCTTGTCCAGAGTGTTGCCGATGTTCTAGCCTAGGATTCCGGCATCTTAAAACCCCTGTAGTCACTGTCCATATATGGAAAGTAATGTCAGGGGCTCCTCCAGAGGCCGAATCCCAGGCCAGAACAATGCTAACGCACTGGGTGTGGATTCTTGATTTTGTTTAAGCCCCTAACATCACTGCCCATATATGGACAGTAACATCAGCGGCTTTACCGAGCCTAGTGCTTAAAGTAGCTCTGTGCCCGAGAAATTCAGGTGACATATCCCACTGTATGCGTATACAATGGGATACGTCGAGGCCTTCCGTTGGAGGTATACTTACAGTCTTCTCCCGACGTATACCTCAGTCGAAAAGAAAAAACTTAATGTGAACATACTCTAAGAAGCCCACAGCTCTGAACAAATTTGGCACACCTTGGGTGTTCAGTGCTCCACAAACAGATACCTACGCCAGCTAGCATAGATTTCAGCTATAATATCCGCTGGTGTCAATTATATTAAATCTGTCATGCAGGAGGTCTCCTCTCCCGCTGGTACCAACATACTATTTAAAAGATGCGAAAACAGCATAAAGTCTCAAAAAGCTAACATTGTTACTCAAAACAGGCGTGCGTGAAAAATTCCAATTACAATACTTCACAAAATTACGGATTTTAAAAATGTTTACTTTTGAGCTACTTTGCCTAAATTGTTAGCAAATGGAATAAAAAAAACACCCAGGAAAAAAAAGCAATTAAAAAACTATGGCCTCCTCCATTTCCCCTCTAGCCATCCTTTCCATCTCCAAAATAGTGTGTTTTCTGCCATTTTAGGTAGAAAAAAAAAATCTATTTGCTTACCATTTAGGCAAAGTAGCATTAGAATATAGTATGCAGCTTCTCAAACTCTACCTTGGAGAGCTGTCTGGTTTGTATTTTAATAGTAAGTTTTTAATCTAAATTTACTTTTTACTCTGTTATTTTTTCGTTCAAAATTTCGAGCTCACATTGACTTGGTCCTCCACTATAGGACCTCTCTATCTGTTGAACTAAGTATCATTACTAAAACTTATCTGAATCTGATTCGTAAACATCTAGTTACTACTTCTGATCATACAGTACAGTCAGCCAAGCATACCAAGTTACCAAGTTCAATCACACAATATTACAATGAGTAAGGATCATGGATACATATCAGCATTAGATACACATGGGTAGAACTTATCATTGTCAAACCTTGTTCATAAAGCTTAAAAAAATGGTTTCAATTTATTAAAGATCATATCCGACTACTACCATAACAATTGACAGACATCAGGGGCTCCTTCCAGGAGAGTAATTACTAACCAGAGTATTGCCGACGCTCTGGCCACGGATTCCTGGGTTTTTAAACTCCTAACATCACTGTCCATATAGTGAAAGTGACATCAAGGGCTTTCCCAAGTCAGGAGTTCCCGGCCAGTGAGTGCTTGCGATGCTCTGGCCGGGGACTCCAGAGTTTAAAGCCAAATATGGATATTTAAAGCCATATATGCACAGTAAAGTGAGAGGCTTTCTCTACAAGCGTAATTCCCGGCCACAGAGCTGACAACGTTCTGACTTGGAATTCTCACATTACAAAGCCCCTAATGTCACTGTCTATGTACAGACAGTAACATCAAGGGATCCTCCAGGAGCAGAATCCATATATGGACAGTGACGTCAGGGGCTCCCTCCAGGAGTGGAATCCCCAGCCAGTGCAATGCCAGTTTTCTGGCCTAGGATTTTGGCATCTTAAAGCTCCTAACGTCAGTGTCCATTTATGGACAGTGTTGTCAGGGGCTTCCCTAGGAGCAGAATCCCCAGTCAGAGCGTTGCTAATGTGAAAGATGATTTATTTGCTTATATTCTCTGTATGAAATTACATTGTGAATTATCAAGCAGGATGCCGAATTACTAAGATATGTATTATGTGAAAGTGATGATAATGTTTAAATGATTTAGTTTCGTGCAGCAGCCTTCTTGTCTGGAGTTCCCATCTTGGTTCTTTTGTAGTGAATAGGAAAGTCATTGTTCCTTTAATACAAGTAATGTTGATTTTGTATGTTTTATCTTTGACCTTGGTTCCCATGTGAAGTTGGATAGGGAGTGAGATGGGAGGATGGCAAGTATGCGTGAGGGAAGGTCTCCCCCCATCTCCACGAGGATATTCTGTCCAAAAGAGAGATAAGAAACCTGTAAACATAATGTGTGAAGAATTATAATGATGTATCTGGGATGTACGTTATGATATGCTTTTTACTGAATAACAAATATTGTTACATTGTCTTTGATTGGTTTACCTCAAGCCTACACCCCTTCTGAATTTCAGTTTAACAGTTTGAGTTTGGTAATAAATCCTTCAGAGGAGCATTTTGAACATATAAGCGTGTCTGTGTGTTTTCTTCTCCTCTCTCGATATATATCGTTGAAATATCCTAATTAGGATACTGACTAATGGAGTCTGGCCTTGAGAGTCTGTTGGGACTCATATAAATTTCAGTCTAATATATTTTGAGCGATGGATTTCCATGACAGTAATGGTGCCGATAAAACCCAGGAAGATTGCACGTCTGATAAGCTGTCACTGGAGAGGTCTGGCTTTGCATCTGTGAATTACAAAAAACCGCGGTAGGTAAGGAGCTTATTCTTACACCATTCACACATGTATTGCGTAAGCCTTGGAATCCAGCTGTCAGAACGTCACTTCTTTATGGATGAGACTCCTTAGTCAGAACGGGTTGAAAGATGGATCCAAAAAGGTATGTTGAAGCTTTTTGTGTGATGAAGGATTGCAGGTGTGTACGTGATCCTAAACTGTTGATATGAAAGACATGAGAGAATTTTTGCCAGCAAATACATAGTTAACAATTGTGAGAAGCCTTTGGAATGCAGTGACGTAGCGCATGGCAGAGAGAAGTCGTAACTCACATGTGAAGTATTTGAAATGCAAAGATTGTAGTTTGGACTGTGAGGAAAAAACAAAACTTCTGCTTGCTGCTTTGTTGTAGTGTCATTTGTTATTTAGTTGTGTCAAATTGTTGAGGATTAATAGTTGTTCTGTTACCTGTTTGTCTGGGATTATAGTTGGGAGGTACTGACTGGTATTGGCTCAGACCCATAGACAGTTGTGAGTAATATCATGTAGTACCACAGGAGCTTCAATGGTTAAGTCCTGATAATGTAGAATCCAGTGCAAGGAGAAGCAATTGTGTCTATATTGAATTTGCATTCAATACCATTACCCAGTGCAACAGGGAAAAACTTTGAATACTGTATTAGAAAATCATTTATATTTTCCTAACGCATTGCCAGCCAGTGATATTGTGTGTAAGGGTCCATAAACCAGTTGTATGCATTGCCAGACTGGCATAAGGTGGAAATCAGTACAGACTGATTTCTAGCACATGATAATCCGGCATATACACTTTGATGTAAAATAACATCCAAGTAATTAAGTCTGTAGTAGTATAACATCAGACCGCTGGATTGAATACCGTTGTAATATAACATCCTGTATTCATTGAATGACCCTGACACTTATCCCAGGTGCCACCTGTGTCGTAGTAGTAATTACAGTGAAGGACATTGGTATTGGATCAGACCCATAGCCCGTAAATAAATTATCACCAACATACATAACAGCCCCCTAAACTACAACCCACAGAGTGAACGGCTGAGCGGGGAGGATAATATATATATGTTACCAAATATAATTTGCATGTGAAACCATTGCAAAGTGCTAGAGGAAAGAGTTTGGGATATATGTTACATCATGGGCTGTATGAACTGAAAGACACCACCCGGCAGCAAGTGTTCTGCATAAGTGAAGTGACCAACTCCTGCTTGAATCAATGGAGGTTCATGAATGTCGATTGTGTTGAAGAATTTGCTCTTGTAATTGTTGATTGGCAGCATTTTGTCTGTTCTTGATGTTCAATACAGTGAGGGATCAGAGGATCCTACTGCTAGAATGTCTGGAGGAACGACTTTTGATATTGTATTGGTAAGACAGTCTAGGAGATAGACTGGTCTGAGATATCTGTAGGCAAATGTGGCCTGTTTGCCTGGAGGTGGGGGATTTACCGGAAATCACCCTACTGCTCTCCGACCATGGGGTCAGGAGGAAGTTGGACAAAGATGCTTTGGGGCACTGGTCCCGGCCAACATTAGAATGCGCAAAAGGAGCTGGGGCTATAATTATAAAGTATGTGAAGGCAAAATAACACACTGAAAAAAAAATTGTTGAAGAGGCTGGCAGCGTAAGATGGATGTTTGCATGTGATCAGGTGATTACAGGTAGTTACAAGTAAGATGATGTGAGAAAGAACAATTTAAATACAGGTGTAAATTTTCATTGGAAGAGTGAAGAAAACGGAGCAGCCAGGTACATTGCAGTGACTAACGTGGGTCAGAACGGGGGGAGTGTAATGTGAACAGGTGTGATGAGACATCTGTGTGATGTGTGATACATATGTAATGTGATGTGTGCAATGTAACATGTGTGATGTGATGTGACATCTGTGTGATGTGTGATACATATGTAATGTGATGTGTGATGTGTGCAATGTAACATGTGTGATGTGATGTGACATCTGTGTGATGTGTGTAATGTAACATGTCTGAAGTTTGAAACTAATGGCCACAATAAAAGCAGAACTATATTGTATGTTTCCTATTTTTAACAGCAGTAATGTCTAAAAATGTTAGTGTTTTGTGTATGGGGTTAAAATCATTTTTTTTATGCAACGTGTTTTATTTTCGCGCAGCGCAGTCGTCTGTAACTACACCAAGCGAGAAAAATATTACAGCCGGCTGGATCTGTTTGTAGAAAGATAAAAGCTATACTGCAGATTAATGTGTTATAATGTGATAAGATTTAATGTTGGAATGTTCTGATGTTGATTCAAATGAATTAAAATACAGATATTGTGAGACACGGGGTCTTGATGATGTATGTGCCCCCTCTGTTCCCTATTCTTATGTACAGCTTATTGGTTTGCAGTAATTAATATTACCAGATATATTATTTTCTGTGTTATTGAATAACTAATTACATTTGTTTTGTTTTTGTTTTCACACATGGGGCACGTGCTATGGGGCTGTCTAAATGTTATTTTTGAAAATGTGAGATGTTTTACAGGTAAATGGTTGCAGGTCATTTTAAAGATAAAATGTATTTTTGTCAGGAGAAAGCAATCTTTTTTGTTCCAGGCTGTTGTGTATTACAAGGGGTTAAACTAGTGCCCCCCCCCCCCCCCGATAGAGTGCCTAATCTCATTATGTTAATATGTAGTTTTGAACCCTGCTACATTTCTTTCGCAGAGTCGAAATAGGAGGGAATGTTGAAGGGACTGATCAGGTAGTTTTGTTTTGTGTTTTATCTTGTTTTGAATTAATGAATTTGGTTCTAGGAGATCTACAAAATGTGTATGAGCTTCAAGGAGTAACCCAGATTAAATGTGTATGACAGTAACCTACATTTTGAGGTTTTTCTGTGTAGATGGTTCCAGATCCTTCCAGAACGGTGAAGCTGTGCTGTAGTCTCCACCCAATATGAGTTATTGTGTAAGAGACCATCCCCCTCCAGCCAATTTACACAGGAGGCAGAGGTGACGTCACTCACAGATGAGTCTGTACAGATTTAGATGGGGAGAAGGCAAAACAAAAAAATTGTTTGAATATTGTTTATTTTATGCCAGATTTCAGTAACATATTTTGTTTGTTTTTGTATTAATCAGGTATTTACAGGACCTGGTGGGTGGGATTTACAAGTGTTCTGGATCATCAGATAAATGTGGAACAATAAAACTCCACCCTTTTGAAATGTTCTATCTATATGTGACATGGGTTTCCAATGTAAATTTGTAATGTAGACATACTTTATCATATACAGCATGTGTAGAACAGGATACGAGGCACAAGGTAAATCACCCAGAAACCACTCTCACCTTCTTGTTCATCTCAAGGAGCGGAGCTGGAGGTGCTCGCTGAGGCTGTAACCTGGCAGAAGGTAAGACGGCCGACATATACACTGACTCTAGGTCTCTAGGTACGCTTTTGGCATCACCCACAATTATGGGCCCATTGGTAGTAGGAACTTTATTGGATCATTGGGTAAGCCAATTGAGAGAGCAAGAGAAAACAGAACTGACAACAAGGGTATGTGCAGCCAGGTGTCAGTAAATTGGCTTGTCCCTGGATACAATAATGCCACCACTAGGTTTGTAGCAGCCGGCATGATGTGCGCACGGCATGACATAGGTAAAACAGCAAAGGTACCTGTGAAAAGTGCAGCCCGGCCAGATTACCCGTCCCAGCGACTGCAGAACATACAACTACCCGAGGTAGAAGTGTATGACAATGTGCTCGTGTGTGTAGACCTGTTCTCAGGGGGGCCTGAAGCTCGGCCTGTATTTTCCCCACTGCAGACGTTGTGTGTAAGTGACAGGGGAACAATGTTATCCCAAGTATTGACCTGATGTTTGTACAATAAGATATCAGCAGTTCTCCAGATGTTATTCCAAAGTTAGTTTGTTTAATAATTGTATTTAAGAAGTGTTGTGGGAATATTAAATACTGAAGTTAAGCTTTATGTAAAGTTCTGGATCAGCCTTAGCATTGGACTATTAGAGTCATGCGTCAGATAAAAGGTACAGAAGTGGAATATTCCCATTTGAAAACATTTTTAGTTATTTGTTTTTTGTCGTTGTTATTGTGAAAGGAAAATTCTGTGCAGTGTTTGTGTGTGTGTGTGTGTGTGTGTGTGTATATATATGTATGTATGTGTATATATATATATATATATATATATATATATATATATATATATATATATAAAAAGAAGAAAAATGAGTTTGCATGTATAATTTCTAGTTATTGCTCAATGTGAACGTTTGATGTAAAGATGTTATTTGTTAATGTTTTTCTTCAAATTAATTATTTGATTAAGATCAATTAATGTTTGTACAATGAAAAAGCTTGTTCTCCACAGGAAGAGTCCAACTTGGAGCGGAAGGCGTGAGAACCAGATTCTAACAGAATGTGGACGGATAAGGGAACGTGAACCGGTAACACCCAAGGCACTCTTGATGGCTTTTGCATTGATGGTGTATGACCTCACATATGCCCCAAGACTGCAAGGATCGATTTGGTAAGATCTAATTGGTATGTCCCAGGCTTTACAGCTGATGCTGGTAAATTCTGTTAGAGCTGTTTGATTTTCCTACAGAACAGTCCTGGCAGACCGGTGCCAACCTTATCATACCCTTCTCCCACGAAGAGAACAGACCTTGAGAGGCCTTCCCATGCAATACAAATTAGAGTAAGGAAAATTGGTTTGCGACATTTGTCAGATAAACATGTGGAATCTGTGTATATTTTGGTGAGCTGGAAATGTTCCAGGAAATCAGCTCAGATCAAGGTACAAATCCTGCTGGAAAGCGTGACACCAAGTGCAAATGAAACGTACCCAATAATTACACATCTTCTAGGTGCCCTGTCCATTGGAACAGAGAAGTTTTTCTTATATAAAAGGTGTTTGTTTGATTTAGTTTAAGGGCCTGACATTGTTATTGTATGTACTTAGAACAACTTTTATAGTACGTAGATGTTATCACCAGATTAGTAACAATTGACAAGGGTTGGGGTTCCCCAGCAAGTGCCAGTAAACATGAACTAAAAGATTTTTAATACGATGAACTCCATTACTGAGGTGCGGCAGGCGCAGCCGGAGCCAGTACAACGCGTTTGTCATGAACTGACGGAAGTGTCACAATTCCAAGCAGCCGCCCAGACAAGTAAGAAGACAGATGAGCAGAGGGTTTGTGGGGTCACAATAACAAAGACCTGAGTGAATCCGTCAGCAGTATCAAGTGTTCTAATCAGAAGACAGGAGAAGAAGAGGACGATGATGTACATGACTTGTCGATACACTGGTGGGACCCCATACCCTAACCGGACATTGGTGATGGCATCATATTAGTTGTGGCCCTATTGATATATTGTTTGAGTTTCATAATCATAATATATATATAATTTCTGTAATTTAATATGAGAAAAAGGGAGGTTTGTGAAGGATGATTTATTTGCTTATATTCTCTGTATGAAATTACATTGTGAATTGTCAAGCAGGAGGCCGAATTACTAAGATATGTATTATGTGAAAGTGATGATAATGTTTAAATGATTTAGTTTCGTGCAGCAGCCATCTTGTCTGGAGTTCTCATCTTGGTTCTTTTGTAGTGAATAGGAAAGTCATTGTTCCTTTAACAGGTTCCCGACCGCTGGCCGTAAATATACGGCCAGCGGTCAGGGTCTCTAAAGTCCGCCGTATAGACTATTTACGGCGGCACTTCAGAGACTGTGCACGCGGGATCGCGTGCACACAGCTCTGTGCCCTGGCTGTTGCTAACAGCCATGGGCACTGGGCAGAATGTCAGGGGTCAATCTTTTGGCCCCTGAACATGTGATCGCTGTGACAACCAATCACAGCGATCACATGCATTTCTGCATAGAAAACAGTGTGCACGCGATCGCGTGCACACAGCCCTGTGCCCACGCTGTTACCAACAGCTCTGGGCACTGGGCAGAGTATCAGGGACCAATCTGATGGTCCCTGAACATGTGGTCGCTGTGAAAACCTATCACAGCGACCACATTTGTTTTATTTTGACTTTTCTGGCAGTAAATCTCCTGCCTCTTTTCTTCTCCTCAAACATTGTTTCAGTTTGAGGAGAAGAAGAGACTCGGGAGAATTGCTGCCAGAAGAATACAGTTACAGTTACAAAACAATAGTTACACTCATAAAACATTCTCTGTATAGATAGATTTATATCTATCTATACAATCTATCTATCTATCTATCTATCTATCTATCTATCTATCTATACAATCTATCTATCTATCCATCTATCTATCTATCTATCTATCTATCTATCTATCTATCTATCTATCTATCTATCTATCTATCTATCTATCTATCTATCTATCTATCTATCTATCTATCTATCTATCTATCTATCTATCTATCTATCTGTCTATCTATCTATCTATCTATCTATCTATCTATCTATCTATCTATCTATCTATCTATCTATCTATCCATCTATCTATCTATACAATCTATCTATCCATCTATCTATCTTTCTTTCTTTTATTCTATTAGAATAGGCAGGTAGGGAGTATATAATTATATATATATCCACATATATATATATATATAATATATATAGCAATAGCGGTTTATTTTTTTGTTAGCGGTAGTGTAGATATATATAGCAGTTAGTTTGTGTGTTTTATAAAAAAAAAAAAAAATATTTGTTTCGTTAGTGTTAGTTACGTTATGGCGAGGAAGTTGTTTAGCGCCGAGGAGGCATACGCCATGCTGTGGTCTGAGTCGGAGACCGCATCAGAGATGGCGTCCGAGATGGAACCTGTTTTAGGTAGTGACGATGACAGCGTCACTTCAGGTTCATCTTCAGGGGACGTTGTCCCTGATGCAGTTGAAACTGCAGAACTTGAAAGCGCAGGGCCAAGTAGCGCTGTAGCACGGGACAGCCTGGTCCCTTCAGTCCAGGCTCTTGTATGGGCACCTGCCCCATCTTTTGGGCCTAGAATCCACGGATTTACTGCCACTCCTGGCATAACCGTGGACAATACAAATTTTGTCCAAATGGATTACTTCCATTTATTTATAACGGACGACATCCTAAATCAGATTGTCCACGAAACAAATTTATATGCCACTCAATATATAAGGCAGAAACCTTCATCCACCCATGCCAGAGATTGGACGCCCACCAATTTGCTGGAATTAAAAAAAAATTTGGGGCTCACCCTAAATATGGGTATTGTCAAAAAGCCCTCCATTAGGTCTTACTGGTCAACAAGACCCGCCCAAGCCACCCCAGTATATTCTGCAGTAATGCCCAGGTCTCGTTATGAGACAATAATGAGGTTCCTCCACTTCAATGACAACGCACAGGCCCCCCCCAAGTACCGATGCAAACCGGGATCGGTTGTTCAAAATAAGACCGCTGATAAATTCCCTGAATAATTTATTTCTGCAACTCTACACCCCTGAGCAGAATGTAAGTGTGGACGAATCCCTCCTCAACTTTCATGGCAGACTTAGCTTTCGCCAATATCTACCTTCAAAAAGGGCAAGATATGGCGTTAAGCTCTACAAATTGTGTGAAAGCGGGTCAGGATATACCACCGCCTTCAGGATTTATGAAGGGCGGGACCGCACAATAAATGTTCCTGGATGCCCCCCTGATCTTTCCACTAGCAGTAAGATCGTGTGGGAGATAATGCAGCCTCTGCTTCACAAGGGGTACCACCTGTACGGTGATAATTTTTATTCCAGTGTGCCCCTGTTTAGGCATTTGCATGCTGCAAGGACTGGGGCATGTGGTACCATGCGCAAAAACAGAATTGGTTTTCCACAGCAATTAGTGGGGAAGCGCATGGTAAAGGGGGACTCCTGTGCTTATGCATCTGAGGAATTGCTGGCGGTCAAGTTCAGGGATCGCAAAGATGTGTATGTGCTAAGCACGATTCATACCGCAGGAACAGTGGCAGTGAGGGAAAGAGGGGCAACATCGGATAAGCACAAACCAGTGAGCGTGTCCGAATATAACAAGTACATGGGGGGGGGGTGGATTTAAGCGACCAGGTTTTACAGCCTTATTTAATAAAACGCCAAACTAAAACCTGGTACAAAAAGGTGGCCATTTATTTGTTACAGGTGGCAAATCCACAACTCATCTGCGCTCTACAAAAAAAACAGAGGCAGAGACACATACCTGGATTTCCAGGAGAAAATTATTGAAGGCCTCATTTTTGATGTTCAGGACACCAGAGAATGCCCCCAGTCTGAGGATGTCACGCGACTGACTGAAAGACACTTCATCAGTCGGATTCCCCCAACACCAACCAGAAGCAACCCCCAGAAAAAGTGCCGCGTCTGCAGAAAAGACGGGCACCGCAAAGATTCCCGATATTTCTGTCCCTCATGTCCCTCACAACCAGGCCTGTGCATTGAGCCATGTTTTAAAAAATACCCCACTGTTCTGAATTATTAGATTTTAGTTAATTTGTTGAAAATATATTTGCCCTACATTACGTTTTTATTTTTCCCCTGATTTTACTCCAAGGGTGAGGGAGGGAATGGGTGGGGGGTGGATGTCATGTTTGCATGTTCTCTAAAGTTCATCTGCTGGAGAGCTCCATTTGCATAAACCTGCAATTTCTTATTTTAGAAAACCCCATAAAATAAATTCCCATTATACCCCTAGATGAATATTTTGGGATTTCGGCTTCAGGAGCAGATATTTTGGACGTGTTATAGAAACTCTGTTGAGTTTTGTAAAACCAGCTTTGAAAAAAAGCGATTTGTGAAATAATCTTCTTCTATCCTCCGCCCTCCTACATCTCTATGTGATAAATAAGGCCACATATTTGGTATCCCCGTGCACGGGAGAAGTGGAAGAATGTGAAAGGAGATGAATTTTGGCCGTGGTCTATGCCGTGTGTGAAAAATGCTGGTATAAACTGACGCATTTGCTAAAAAATAGCTGAATTTTTTTTGTTCCATCTTATTCAAGAAACTTTCAGAAGAAAACTGGACTTGCTAAAAATATGATAAACCCCTTGAAGGAAACCTTGTGGGGTCTACTTGTGTGAATGAAGTCATTTATGGGGTAATTCTAATCTTTCAGCAGCATTACGCCCCCAGAAAACAGTATGCGGCTATAAAGTCAAGTGCAGAATTCCTGGACCGAAAAGGCCAAAAAGCCTCCTTTTATGCCAAGCCCTGGCACATGCCCGCACAGTGAATAAGGCACACATATTTGGTATCCCCATGCACGGGAGAAGTGGAAGAATGTGAAAGGAGATTAATTTTGTCCGTGGTCCATACCGTGTGTGAAAAATGCTGGCATAAACTGGCGCAATTGCTAAATTCTTGCATTTTTTTCCAATTTTGCCCACTTTAGAGAAAAAAATAAAAATGATATATACTGACAAATGCCACTAAAACAAAGCCCTATCTGTCCTTTAAAAAGAGTGTAAAATTCAAAGATGAACTTTATTCACCTGCTGAGTTATAGTCATCTAAAGAAGCGCATAGCAAAATTGTCAAATTTGCTCTAGTCATTTAGCTGTAAAACAGCCCAGTCCTTAACCGGTTAATGTAAGGATGTGTACACTTAATTGTGCAGCAACGCTTGTTGTCTCCATTCTATGTCAGTGTGGGAAGTAGATGTCCGGCCTTATGATTTTGTGATATGTGATAGACCCAGAATCCCAATCACCAAACCAAAGAATGCAAAATAAAGACACAAAACATTATAATTGGGTGTTAAATGGTCAAAACTTTTATTATATTATATGACCAAACCCAAAATGGCAAACCTCCGACTCACGAAGAGTCACCCTCCAGCACGCAGGAAAGGAAAAACCCCCTGTGGGGGAAACCTGTAGGGAAACCATGGCTGGAGGATTGCCCTTCCTCTGGGCTTAGAAGGTGCCAAAATATCATTTGTAACAGAATTTGTACGTTTTCTCAGATTTTCAAGGAAAGACAATACAATGAACGAACGACATAAAACACATAAATCGGCTGATCTGGTTGGCTAGGCGGATGTCTCTCTTCCTGGTCACCCATTAAAATTAATAAGCGATCCACGGATGAGACGGGTCCTCCAGATGCCTCCTTGTAGCACCTGTCTCCGCTCCGGCTAATAGGGGGGGGGGGGATCTCCTGCTGGAGACCCCCCTCTATTACAGACAACCCATATGAAGAGGATGGCATCACTGTGATGAAGAAGTGGTCTGGGGTGAAGGGTTTCCCTGCTAGAACCTACAAATTACATCAGGTCGGCATTGGTGGGGAAGTCAAGCTCAAGGTCCTCAGTCCCATCCAATATGGCGCTGAATGTGGCAGTAAAACCTTCTAATATGGAATCTTCTTTATGTCATAAACATTTGTATTTATGACATCAGCACCTTCATCATCATGACTACAGGAGTTTATTACCACTGCAGAACTCATACATTGTGACGTCACCCACAGTGGTCTGAAGTGTTAACACTTTACTGACTGGCAGTGTACTTACCACAGAGGCCATAAAGCTGAATAGAACATATCAGCGGCCATAAAGGAAAAGGGATAATGCAGGGAGCATCTCCGCACAAGAACTATCCATGACAAAGGGTTGTCCAGGATGAGAGAACTTGTCTGCTTTCTCCAAACACCAGCACCACACCTGTCCATAGGTTGTGTGTGGTATTACAGCTCATTACCATTCACTTCAATGGAGCTAACCTGCAATACCAGATACAACCTGTGGATAGGTGTGGTGCTGTTTTTGGAAGAAAACAGCCATATTTTTCTAATCGTGCACAGCTCCTGTTAGAAATAGTTCAAATAAAGTGGGGGGATAAGGAGAAGAAGGGGGGAGGGAAAGAAGAAATAAAAAAAAAGGGAAAAAGAGGAACTCTGAGGTAAAAGATATCAAACTAGACTGAAAGGAGTCTGCTGGAGGTCCCAGATGGAAAGACAGATTTCTGCCATGGGGACCAGATTAGTTGAAATGTGTCTTGAAGGGGGGCTTCAGAGAGTGGGTTTTAACCCCTTCCTGCCCTATGAAGTGCTGTTGCATTGAAAAACTATACAGTTCATCTTCGAATGCAGCGTCACAAAAACAAATTATTTTGTAAAAAATAAAACTATATAAATTTGGTATCGCCATAATCGTAACGACCCGCAGAATCAAGTTATCATGCAATTCATGCCGCCCGATGAACACTGTAAAATCAAAACAGAAATGGCGGAATTACAGGTTTTTTTTCAATTCAGCCCACAAAATGTAGTTTTTTTTACATTTTTTTAAAATACATTATATGGTACATTAGTCTGCAGGGTAAATTCCACGTAAACAGCGCCATTCATCGGTTAACTGTGTACATGATACCAGTTCAAGTGACCTTTATCGAAAAACACCATAAGAAATGTTTTCCCAATTCACCTTCTAATTGAGCCTAGCATGTGTGATACTGTCTGCTAAGCCGTTGTATCTAAGCATATTATATGTGATACTGTCTGCTAAGCCGTTGTCTCCTATCAAGTAGCAGAGCTATCAGGTGTCATAGTCTTAGGGATCACACACAAAGTCAAAAATGGCTGAAAATTACAGAGCTGTTTTCAGAGAACACAGCCTTTGATTTACAGCCGTTTTTGAAGCTGGAAAAGTTTTTTGAGGTGTTTTTTTCTAGATGTTTTTGGAGCTGTTTTTCCATTGACACAATGAAAAACATCTCCAAAAACGGCTCAAGAAAAGACATGCTCCTTCTTTTTACGTGCCGTTTTAAAATACAATAGGCAGATGTTTGTAGGCATTGGGCTACCGATTTTTCAGGCGCATTTTAAGGTGTTTACGCTCCGAAATACGCCTGAAAACACAGCATGTGAATATACCCTTATAGATACGCTGTCTCAGATATATATATCTTTTTTTTTTTTAGGGGGTGAGCAAAACACATGTCTTGTGTCACAAGACAGTCTGATTAGTGGGGGAGATACAGGGTCTGGATTAGGCCTTCTGTTACACACTCAATGGAAAATTGTACACTAGCTCGGAGCTGGCGTTGATTTCTGCTTTACATTACGCCCGTTACTGGCATAAATGATAGTAAAATTGTCTGCCCTTTCCGCAAAGCGCCACACACTTTTCAAAAAGTGCCAAGCGCAGCATAAACTGCCCAAAAACTTTCCCGCACTTTTGGGACTTTTCTATGCCAGATTAGTGGCTTAGCAAGGTTAATATATTCTCCTCTAAGGCTACAGACAGTAATACAATATCTTACTGCAAGGATCTGTACACTCAGTGTCTGACTGAGGTACCTTGGACCCACCAAAGGAAATAATTCTTGGGGGTCTACCCTTCAACTATATAGAAATAATTTGAACACTCTTGTGTACTAAAAATGTGTGTAGTAAAACAAAGACCAATATTCCCACCATATTGTGACAGATATCAGTCCTACACATTCATTCTGCAGAACATATAAGTGAAATTCAGTGACTCACTGGTGACATCTTCTTAGATTGGAGACGTTCACGTTCTCTTTTCTTCTTCATCCGGCCCAGAACGCCATGATGACTTCTTGAAGCCAGTCTTCTTCATCTCCAATGCCCAAGCGTGAACCACAAGATACGTCATGAAAGTGTTGATGTAACCTAGATACCACATGTAATGACGGGGTAGGGAGACAGACAGGTGAGCCCTAATCTACCCGAAACTCAGTCCCTGCCTACTTGCACCGCCCGTCCTAGGCGACGGCGTACAAGTGGGCGATGGTCCCTATGCTCAATACGTGCACGACAGACAAACAGACAAGGGTACACAGAAGCTAAGGGAAATGGGGCAGTTGCCCACAGCACCACGGTGAGCAATACGTGTAGTGAACGAGCCGAGTCAAACCAGGAGTGTACGAGGTACCAAACGCAGAGCAGGAGCATAGTCAGTAAAGCCAGGGTCAAAATGAAGGAAGGTCAATAATAATAGCAGGAGCAGCAGAGCCAGGAAAGAGGAAAAAATCACAGGCAAAGACAAGCAGGAAATGATGGTATAAATAGAACGAGGGCGGGAGCTAGAACCGTCTGGCCAGGATGTGATAGATTTTCCCACTCCTGAGCCTACCTGCCTGAGTGGTAGCAGATCGACTCACTCTATCAGACCAAGGAGCAGGTGCAGACTGATTAACCACGGGCGTCGACACAGAAGCTGTGTCTGGCAGATCCTTTACAGTACCCCCCCTTTTATGAGGGGCCACTGGACCCTTTCTAGGTGGACCTGGCTTATTGGGGAACCGAAGATGGAACCTCCTGAGAAATACCC
This sequence comes from Rhinoderma darwinii, assembly GCF_050947455.1. NCBI lineage: Eukaryota > Metazoa > Chordata > Amphibia > Anura > Rhinodermatidae > Rhinoderma > Rhinoderma darwinii. The sequence continues at coordinate 95,933 of NW_027461853.1, read as the reverse complement.
CAGTGTGAACATCCCGGGCGGGTACCCAAGTCCTCTCCAATAGACCAGGTACTGGAGGGAGCCTTGGACCATACTGCTGTCCACAATCTTGGCCACCTCGAATTCTACCCCTTCAGGGGTGAGAACAGGAACTGGAGGTTTCCTCGAGGTAGCCAAGGACGGGGAGCAGCGTTTCAGGAGGGAGGCATGAAACACGTTGTGTATTCGAAAAGACGTGGGGTAACTCCAGTCGGAAGGAGACAGGGATAAGGACCTCAATGACCTTGTACGGCCCTATATACCGGGGAGCACATTTATTAGACGGAACATTAGGGCGCACATTTTTGGAAGACAGCCACAATAGATCCCCGACCACAAACAAGGGGTTAGCAGAACGTCTTCTATCTGCCTGTGTCTTTTGAATGCTCTGGGACGCCTCTAGGTTCTTCTGAACCTGGGCCAAGACTGTGCACAGTTCCCGATGAATGACATCTAACTAGGGATTATTGGAACCACCAGGTGAAACAGAGGAGAAACCGTGAATTAAACCAAAATAACAGAAAAAGGGGGAGACCCCTGACGAGTTACTGACCCGGTTATTAAGTGAAAATTCAGTGAGGTAAATTAAGGAGACCCAATCATATTTACAGTCAGAGAAAAAACACCTTAAATATAGTTCTAGAGACTGATTAGACCTCTCGGTTTGGCCATTAGTTTCAGGATGGAAGGCCGAGGAGAAGGACAGATCAATCTCCAACTTTTTACAGAAAGCTCTCCAAAACAATGAAACAAATTGTACAAAGTGGCACATCTTACTGAAGCGGTCTACTACAACCCACACCACCGACTTGCCTTGAGATGGAGGCAGATCGGTGCTAAAATCCATGGAGATATGGGTCCAAGTTCTCTGGGGAATGGGCAAATAACATAGTAAGCCCGCTGGTCGGAACCTGGGAGTCTTGGACCTAGCACAAATTTCACAAGCCTTAACGTCTTTAGGCAACCCAGGCCACCAATAGTTTCTGGCAATGAGGTGATTGGTACCCAGGATGCCTGGATGCCCAGATAGTGCAGAGTCATGATTTTCCCTGAGTACCCTTAGCCAGAATTGCAGGGGAACAAACAGCTTGTTCTCAGGAAGGTTCCCGGGATCTGAACCTTGATCAGCCGAAATTTCGGAGACTAAGTCAGAATCAACAGAGGAATTGATTATACCTCGGGGCAAAACACAAGCATGATCTTCATCCGAAGGAGGGCTGGCCATGAAACTACGCGACAGTGCATCATCTTTAATATTTTTAGACCCAGCCCTATAGGTGACCAAAAAGTTGAATCTAGTAAAAAGCAACGCCCATCGAGCTTGTCTCGGGTTTAGCCTCAAGGCAGATTCTAGGAAAACCAGATTCTTGTGGTCGGTAAGGACCGTTACCTGGTGCCTAGCCCCCTCCAGGAAGTGGCGCCACTCTTCAAATGCCTATTTAATGGCTAAGAGTTTGCGGTTTCCAATGTCATAGTTACTTTCAGTGGGCGATAACTTTCTGGAGAAGTAGGCACAGGGACGGAGATGGGTGAGGGACCTGTTACCCTGGGACAGGACAGCACCCACTCCCACCTCGCAGGCATCAACCTCCACAATGAATGGCTCCATTCGGTTAGGCTGAATCAGCACTGGGGCCGAGATAAAGCACTTCTTAAGGACCTCAAAAGCCTGGACCGCCTCCGGAGGCCAGTGGAGGAGATCAGCACCTTTGCGAGTAAGATCCGTAAGAGGTTTAGCGATAACCGAGAAGTTAGCAATAAATCTCCTGTAATAATTATCAAACCCCAGGAAGCACTGTAACACCTTCAGCGAGGCAGGTTGGACCAATTCAGCCACAGCCTGAACCTTGGCAGGGTCCATGCGGATTTCATGAGGAGTGAGGATTTGACCCAAAAATGGTATCTCCTGCACCCCAAACACACATTTTTCGGTTTTAGGAAACAGTTTGTTTTCCAAGGGCCTGGAGCACCATCCTGACATGCTCAATGTGGGAGGACCAGTCCTTGGAAAACACAAGAATGTCATCAAGGTACACTACAAGAAATACCCCCAGGTAGTCTCTTAAAATCTCATTTATGAAATTCTGGAAGACCGCGGGAGCATTACACAACCCAAAGGGCATGACGAGGTATTCAAAATGAACTTCGGGCGTGTTAAACGCAGTCTTCCACTCATTCCCCTCTCTGATGCGGATAAGGTTATAAGCCCCCCGAAGATCAAACTTAGAGAATCATTGGGCCCCCTGAACCTGATTGAAGAGATCAGGAATCAAAGGAAGGGGATACTGGTTCCTTACAGTGACCTTATTAATGTTTCGGTAATCGATGCATGGCTTAAGAGCACCATCCTTCTTCCCTACGAAGAAGAAGCCAGCACCTACCGGAGAAGTAGAGGGGCGAATGTAATCCTTGGCCAGGCATTCCTGGATATACTCTCTCATGGCTTCACGTTCGGGACAAGAGAGATTAAATATCCTACCCTTAGGGAGCTTAGCTCCTGGTACCAAATCGATTGCGCAATCATATTCTCTATGAGGAGGTAACACTTCGGAGGCCTTTTTAGAAAAAACATCAGTGAAGTCCTGAATAAACTCAGGTAGAGTGTTCACCTCCTCAAGGAGAGAAATAAAATTAACAGAAAAACATGACGTCATGCATTCATTACCCCATTTGGTAAGATCCCCAATATTCCAGATAAAACGTGGGATTATGCATCTGCAACCAGGGAAGGTCAATAACCAAATCGGACGATAATCCCTGCATCACCAGTATAGAGCACTGCTCCAAATGCATGGAGCCAACAATGAGTTCAAAAACAGGGGTATGCTGCGTAAAATAACCATTAGCAAGTGGAGTGGAGTCGATACCCACTACAAGGACAGGTTTAGGCAAATCAATCAATGGCATTGTAATGATGGGGGTAGGGAAACGGACAAGTGAGCCCTAATCTACCCGCCACTCTGTCCCTGCCTACTTGCAACGACCCACCCTAGGCGACGGGGTACAACTGGGCGGCGGTCCCTATGCTCAGTAAGTGCACGAGACAAACAGACAAGGGTACATAAAGCTAAGGGAAATGGGGCAGTTGCCCACGGCAACACCGTGAGCAACAAGAGTGGTGAACGAGCCGAGTCAAACCAGAAGGGAACGAGGTACCAAACGCAGAGCAGGAGAGTAGTCAGTAAGCCAGGGTCAGTATGGAGCAGGATCAAATAGTTAGAAGCTGTAGCTGGGCCAGGAAACCACACGAGAAGAATCACAAGCAAAGGAGGAACAGGAAAGGCAGGTATAAATAGACAGAGGGCGGGAGCTAGCTCTGTCTGGCCAGGCTGCAATAGGCTCTCCCGCTCATAAGCCTGCCATCCTTAGAGGTGGAAGATGGAGTCAGTCTCAGAGACATAGACTCAGGTGCAGACTGATTACCTATGGGCGTATACACAGAAATTGTGCCTGGCAGATCCTTTACAGGCATAGCTAGAGACATAGCCAATTCCACAGACATAATATTAGCAGAAGACCCTGAATCCACGAAGGCACTGCCGGTAGCAGACCTACCCTCAAAAGAGACCTGAAAGGGAAGCAAGATCTTATTAGGTTTCATATTTATGGGAAATATGTGTGCACCCAAGTGACCTCCCCGATGGTCATTTGGGCGCGGAAGTTCTTCCGGCTGCTTATTCTTACGCCTAGGACAGTTGTTCACTTGATGCTTGTCATCCCCACAGTAGAAGCAGAGACCATTCTTCCTGCAGAGCTCTCTACGTTGTTGGGGAGACACGGAGGCCCCGAGTTGCATTGGTTCATCCGAGTTTTCCGTGGAAGAACGAAGCAACGGAACCTCGGGAGCCATCATGGGGGAGCCAGAGGAGAAAGAACAAAAACGTTCAAGTCGTCGTTCCCTGAGACGTCGGTCAAGATGTACCGCTAAAGCCATAACCTGATCTAGAGAGTCTGAAGAGGGATAGCTAACTAACAAGTCTTACAGGGCGTTCGACAGACCCAATCTAAACTGGCACCTCAAGGCAGGGTCATTCCACCGAGAAGCTACACACCACTTCCTAAAGTCAGAACAGTACTCCTCAACGGGTCTCTTACCCTGACGTAAGGTCACCAGCTGACTCTCGGCAAAGGCAGTCTTGTCAAAAATAGATCAACAGAGGAAAGTTCAGGGGAGTCAGGAGCCAAGGAGAAGGCCCATTCTTGGGGCCCGTCCTGGAGCCGGGACATAATTATACCCACTCGCTGGCTCTCAGAACCTGAGGAGTGGGGCCTTAGACGGAAATAGTGCCTACAACTCTCCCGAAAGGAGAAAAAAGTCTTCCGGTCCCCTGAGAACCGGTCAGGCAACTTGAGGTGGGGTTCAAGAGGTGAGGTGGGGGGCACTACCATGGTAGCATCACGCTGGTTGCCCCTCTGAGCCAGGGCTTGGACCTGTAGGGAGAGGCCCTGCCTTTGCTGAGCCAGGGTCTCAAGGGGGTCCATAGTTGTGTCAGGGACCAGGGTAGAAAAGGCATATGGGCCTGTGATTATGTAATGACTGAGAGCAGGAGCGTAGTCAGTAAAGCCAGGGTCAAAATGTAGCAAGGTCAATAATAATAGCAGGAGCAGCAGAGCCAGAAAACAGGAAAGAATCACAGGCAAAGACAAGCAGGAAATGAAGGTATAAATAGACCGAGGCCGGGAGCTAGAACCGTCTGGCCAGGCTGTGATAGGTTCTCCCACTCCTGAGCCTACCAGCCTGAGTGGTAGCAGATCGAGTCACTCTATCAGACCTAGGAGCAGGTGCAGACTGATTAACGACGGAGGTAGACACAGAAGCTGTGTCTGGCAAATCCTTTACACCACGTTCCCGTGACCCAATGTGCCACGTCACAGCGTATTCAAATCATGGAAGCGTCCGGTCTACATGACTACCGACCGTCATGGTGTGCAAACCTTAGATTAAAATTTCGACATATAACTAACTAACTCTAAACCTCATAAGGTAATTTTCTTTAACTATTATACCAGGATGTAGGCGTAGGAGTAGGCTAAGAGAACGGAAAGTGGCCGAGGCGGGAGTTGGGCCAGAGTGAATATGACGCTTGACTGGGGTCTGGGGAGGGAAAGGGGAGAGATACAGGTGGGAAGGTGGGAGCAGAGGGGCAACATAAAAAAAATTATTAAACTATTTCTTTTAAATGCTGCTGGGGAACCCGCTCAATCCACTATATAAGGCTGCGCTACAGTGCTTGGGAATAAGTGACTGGGGCAGAAGAGGATGGAGGCGCAGCCTTATATAGTGGATTGAGCGGGTTCCCCAGCAGCATTTAAAAGAAACAGGATCCTGACCTGTCCACAGAGTTTAAGGTAGCACAGAGTATTTCAGGAGATGAGCGTGCAGATATTGTGCGGGGTGGTGACTTGCCAATCATGTGAAGTTGTTATAGAGGACAGGAGTGGAGGAGAGGCCACAGACTGAGAGCTACGTAATGGTAAGAGCAGAGTTCACAGCAGCACAGAATATTTCAGGAGAGGAGCGTGCAGATTCAGTGCTGCTGTGAACTCTGCTATTACCACTACGTAGCTCTCAGTCTGTTACCTCTCTTCCACTCCTGTCCTCAATAACACCTTCACATGATTGGCAAGTCACCACCCCGCACAAGATCCGCACGCTCATCTCCTGAAATACTCTGTGCTGCCTTAAACTCTGTGGACAGGTCAGGATCCTGTTTCTTGTATAGCGCAGCCTTGTATAGTGGATCGATCGGGTTCCCCAGCAGCATTTAGAAATCCACAGAGTTTAAGGCAGCACAGAGTATTTCAGGAGATGAGCACGGCCGGGCACGGCCGGCCACGGGTAGCCGGTCGTTTTTCCGAGCCGTGCTCCCATTATAAAGTATAGGAGCACGGCCCGTAAAATAAAGAAATAGAACATGTTCTATCTTTTTAACGGCACAGGCACCTTCCCGTGAGAAAACGGGAAGGTACCCGTGGCTAACAGAAGTCTATGGGCCCGCTATTTCGGGTCGTAATTACGACCCGTAATAACGGGTGTATTTACGGTCGTGTGCATGAGGCCCCGTATTGACGGGTGGCTACATGTGTGCACCCCTAATTACGGCAGCGTTGCAAGGCGACGTCAGTAAATAGTCACTGTCCAAGGTGCTGAAAGAGTTAACTGATCGGCAGTAACTGTTTCAGCACCCTGGACAGTGAATTCCGATCAGAATATACAGCAACCTGTAAAAAAAAAAGACGTTCATACTTACCGAGAACTTTCTGCTTCCTCCAGTCCGGTCTCCCGGCCGTTGCCTTGGTGACGCGTCCCTCTCGACATCCGGCCCGACATTCCTGGATGACGTTACAGCCCATGTGACCGCTGCAGCCAATCACAGGCTGCCGCGGCCTCTGCAGCAAATCACAGGCTGCCGCGTCAGGAAAGAAGGTCGGACTGGAGGAAGAAGAGGGACTCGTCACCGAGACAACGACCGGGTACGTATGAAATGCTTGTTATTTTATTTTTAATCAGCAGCCTCTTTTCTCTATCAGTGATTGATAGAGACAAGTGGCTGCCGATTAGTATAATATTTTTGACCGGGTTCGGTCAAAACGTGTTCGGCCGAACCCGGTGAAGTTCGGATTCGCTGCGAACCGAACTTTTCCCTATGTTCGGACCGAAACCGGGTTCGGTTGTCCCGTTTCGCTCATCTCTAACCTTGATGAGCGGCGGCTGCCCACTTTATTTTACTTTTGTGGCCAGGGCCCTGACAGTAGTACCAGCGGTACTACCCTGATGGCAGGCATGTTTGCAGGGGTACTAGCCAACTACGTCACAGATAACCCAAGTTTCAAGACCATGCAAAGTTATGGATTTTTGGCATCCCATGGAATATGGGAACAATAGGGAATTCTATCAGTAAGTATTCTGCCTGTTTCTTGGCTAATACTCCTAATCCAATTCCTTCTTCTAGCAGATTTTTTAAAGATTCTTTACATGCGGTGCTTGGTTTCACCACAAGTTTGCGACATGTCGATTCATTGTCTAAAATGGTATGAACGTGTCTGGGATATAAACAGGAATCTAGTACAACTCCTGCTCCGTAAGGTTTGGAGGACACAGTTATACGCTGGATATATGGTGAGCCCCTCTGTGTTTTTCCTTTAGCCCTTATGTGAATATAGTGACCCTTTTAGAAGGTTAATCTTTACCCGCTAAGGTGGGAGGGTTGGTTCCAATGCCTAGTTATGGTGGTGTCTGAGAAAATAAAGGTCCTTTTAGACGTCCCGATACTGACCATGAAAACCAGCGCCAATCGTCGATACAGCGTGTCACAAGGAGCAATCATCGGTAATGTATGGGGGCAAACAATCGTTACTACACCAGACCCCGCACCGATCTGCCAGTCCAGCGGCCTCCGTTCACTGGACAACACTGCCTGAAGCAGATGGCTCCAATCACTGCATAGCGGCCGTTCGGCAGAACTGCAGCTCGGCCTCTATTCTTTGACCGGAGCCATCTGCTTCCGGCAGTGTTGTCCGGTGCACGGAGGCAGCTGGAGTGGCGGATCGGTGCGGGGTCCAGGTGTCGGACACGCGCCGATCATATACTGATGACCTATCAAGTGGATAGGTCATCAGTTGTCAGAACGTGGAAAACCCCTTTAAAGGGAAGGTGTCGCGGAAGGTGTCACGGAATTCGGCACATACATCCCCATAGAGAATGCGAACGGGAGCCGTTCCATTCACTATAGCGTACACCGTCTGTGTGGGAACGGCGCATGCGCCACTCCCACACAGACCAAAAGGAAGGTCTTTGGTAGAGCGACATCCGGCACAATTTTCATGTGGACCGGAAGCCACGGCCGGACAGTAAGATGACGACTTCCAGTCGTGGCTTCCGGCCATATGTTTAAAGCAGCGCAGACGCAAGGACTAGGAGCGGCAGGGCGGAGGCAGCAGCGGCAGCGGCGGCAGGAGCAGTTAAATTATGTTTGTGTATGTGATGTGTGTGTGTATGTTAGTGTTATACTGTCTGCTGAGCACTGTATCTAATCCTCCTACACTGTGCATTCGCTCAGAAAATGGCGGCACACAGTGTAGGAGGTGTGAACATTCAACCCCCTCCTTTCTCCTGGCACTAGCTAGGATAAAGGAGGGGGGATTCTGTGAGGACACTAGAGTGAGTGTGTCTACTACAAATTTGCAGCATAAGGCAATGAGGTTGCTTTACCACATGCCAATGCTGCAATTTTGGGAATTGCTCCCTCTAGTGACCAGCACATGGAAATGTTATAAATTAGAATCTAATTTATAATATTTCCTGATTTGTGAAAAAATTAAAAAAAATTAAAACAATGTGTAATCATTTATATACTAACTGTTTAACTGAAAAAAAAATAAAACATTTTAGTGACACATTCCCTTTAATACTGGCGTTTCATACACCAGTCCTATTAAACAGTTTGCTGGAGTAAGATGCAACACATTTATTAACAGGCGAACGACTCTTAATAAATGTGTCGCATCTTTTAGCTGCAACGAGGCCTGTCATCAGTACTTTCTAGGTGCTGCGGCCTGCTGTAAGAGCCTGAGGGGATCCGGGAGGGAGAATCGGAGTGGTGAGGTAACTACATTTTTAAAATGTATTTTATTGTCTTATTGGGGGGGCATACAGTCTGATTGGGGGGGAGGTATGGGTCTGGCACGGAACTTTGCCTTGTTACGCCCCCAGAGATAAATCTGGGCAGCATTATACATATAGATTTCTGCTATAATTTACATCAGTTACTGGCGTAAATTACAGTTAAATTGTTGGCCAATTCTGCTAAGCCCTGGCCATTTTTTGCCCCCAAAATTTTGACATTTGCGCATTTTGTGAATTTTCTACGCTAGTAAACTGTTGTAGAAAGGTTAATATATTCCCCCCAAAGGCTAAAGACCGTAATACAATATCTTAATGTAAGGATGTGTACACTTAATTGTGCTGCAACACTTGTTGTCTCCATTCTATGTCAGTGTGGGAAGTAGATGTCCGGCCTTATGATTTTGTGATATGTGATAGACCCAAAATCCCAAGCACCAAACCAAAGAAAGCACAGGCCGGACGGACCCTGCCACAGTGGAGGGTAGGCCAGACATGACGGGGATAGGAGGGAGGATCGTGTCACAGCCAAAGGGGAGGGTTAGTGGAGGGTGTGGGTCTAGGAGAGGGAGGGGATCCGGTGAGGGTTAGCCGGAAGTACGCTGACTTCCCGGTCTTTTGGTAGGGAGCAGCGCACGGAGTAAGACATCCATCCACGCATCTCCCATCCGGTGGCCATCTTACCTCATGTCAGCGCAGCAGTTCATTGAGCAGATGCGGGCGGCGGCTGCTGCATTCGGCCCCGCCTGGTTGGAGGAACAAGCTGCAGCGGTGGCCAACGCTCCGGTACCTTTGGCTGTCTCTCCCCCGCGCCAGGCCCGGCGCTCGCGTCCTCCAGAAAGGCTGAGCCCCGACGTGGCTCCTCGGACCCGGCGCCGCAGAGGGAGCCCTGTGAGGGACCCTCCGGCTCGAGCGTCTGGCAACACTGATACTGCAGCGGGTGCCAGGGTCGGGAGGAATTACCGCTTCACGGCGGAGTTCAGCGGAGGTGGGGGGGGTGTGGCCCCTACTTCCGGTCGCCCCTCCACTCGCCAGTTCTACGCCGGGTTCCATGGTTTGGACGGCTGCCCCTGGTAATGTGCCGGCTGGGGGTGGAGCTCCACGGCGATCTGGAGGAAGCAAGGGACATGCATTGGGCCGCAGGCCTAGGTCGTCCGTTTCGAGGGAGACTTCCGGGCGGCGAGCTTCCGGCCCTCCGGTGCCGGTCAACTGCCAGAGAGAGAGCCTGGGAGCCCACCCCTCCCCCACCTCGGTTCCGGCCGTTGAGCACGCCTGTGCGTGCTGCCATGGATCGGGGACCAGATTTGCCGAAGACCTTGAGGATGAGCTTCGTGGACAGGACGGTCCAGCTGATGGGTCCACAGCGCCTGTGCATCTCGGTGAGTCGTTTTCACCGTCTTTACCTTTTCCTGCTATACTTGTATCCTGTGTCGGGGGAGGGTTCCACGGTTGGGGAGCGGGTATGTGATGTGGGGTCTAGGTTTGTGAATGTTGGGGGTGGGGGGGATAGTCTGCGAGAGTTGGTCGGTTGCATCAAGGAATTGTTAGGCCGGCCCGACGGGACGGGGGTCGCCCCTTCACGGTCTCCTGTGGCGGCGTGGGTGGGGGCTGGTGGGGTAGGGTTTAATGCCCCGGCGGCGGTCGCTGCGAGTGTAGGAGCAAATACAGAATCGGTGGCGGTGTCTGTTCAGACCGACTCGGCAGGGGCGGTTGATGGTGTTCGATTGGACGATATAGCCAGGGGGGAGGTTTATGTGTGTTTTGAAGGACCTTTGGGGGCACACTTGAAGCAGGAAGTTCGGGAAAAAAATTGGAAGGACGAGTACGTAGACATTTTTTCATTGTTGCCCCTGGAAAAATGTAATCTGGAGAAGGGGAAGCGAAATGAGAGTAAGAAGGAGGAGGAGGAAAAGCGTAGTTACCGCTTTATCCTTAAGACATTTGTTAACTGGTTGCAAGCGTTCACCATTTTGGCCAGTATTATTGGTGAAAAGGCTCCGGAACATTGCTCCCCCCTGTTTTGCTATATGGATGCCATCAGGGAAGCCCATAGGGTATATGGGGGGTAGCTTGTCTACGTTAAGCAGTTTAGACAACGGAAGGCAGTTCGGCCCAATATTAGGTGGGACCACAAGGATATTGCCCTCTGGTTATGTGTAACGGCTCCGGTTCGACCGGGCCAGTCCTTTCCCGGGAGCGGGGGGGGGCAGCAGGCCAATCTGGTCAATCCAGCTCAGGGGGCAATGCAAAGCTCGGGCTGTGCTGGCAATACAATGAGGGGCAGTGTAAATTCGGTGCAGGTTGTAAGTTCAAGCACCTTTGTTCTCAATGCAATGGTGCGTCCCACGGGGCATCTAAATGCTTGCGCAAGGGAAAACGAGGTGGGGGAGGGGGGTTTAATGCCAGTCATGGTGGTGATGCCAGTGAAGAAGGAAAGGATGGTCAGTTTTCTAAATAGTTATCCGGACAGGGCCAACACGCAGTTGTTGTTTGATGGTTTTAATGTGGGTTTTTGTATCCCCTCCCCTCCTCACAGGTTCCCCTTTTCCATAAAAAATCTGAAGTCAGCTTACCAGCATCATGACGTGGTTAGGGAGAAATTGGCAAAAGACGTGGATTTGGGGCGCATGGCGGGGCCCTTTAGTTCTTTCCCCATCCCGGGTTTGGTCGTCTCCCCGCTGGGGGTTGTCCCGAAGAAGGAGGCGAACAAATACCATTTGATTCACCATTTGTCTTATCCTAAGGGCTTGTCGGTTAATGACGGGATAGATAGGGATCTTTGCTCGGTCGTGTATACGTCATTCGACGCGGCGGTGCAGTGGGTGCGTTTCCATGGTAGGGGGGCGTTAATGGCCAAGACGGATGTCGAGGCGGCTTTTCGGCTGTTGCCGGTGCATGTGGATAATCAGCGTTTACTGGGGTGTTTTTGGGGGGCAGTTTTTATGTGGATCGGTGTCTCCCCATGGGTTGTTCCATTACTTGTGCGTACTTTGAGGCGTTTAACTCATTTTTGGAATGGGTGGTCAAATCTGTGGTGGGGGTGGATTCGATCATTCATTATTTAGACGATTTCTTGTGCGCAACGATCTTGGGGCCTGCCCGTTCCGTGAATTGGTTCGGGACATAAAACACGATCTGTTGCACCTGTGGTCGTTTTACCCGAACTTGATCACGGTGTGGTCGGATATTGTGCCTAGAAAATCCTGGCGTTTGGCACGGTCGGTGGAGCGGATCAACAAAGCCAGGATAAAAGTTAACAGGGCGGTGTCTGCATTTGTTGCACGGAATGGTGGCATATGTGTTCGGCACTGGGACTTGGAAGCTGGAGTTGGAGCGTATTGGAGTGCAGATGGTGTTAACCTGAATGGTGTGGGAACAGATTTGTGGTGCTTGGGCTTGCAGGATGGCATTGAGAGGGCTATTTTGTTGTGGCGGGACTCTCAGGCTTGAGGGGGTCAAGGCCTGTTTGCTGTGGCTGGGGAGTCCTTGGAGTTAGACAAATAATTATGGGGGGGATGCATCGTGGGTATGGATCCCCCCGGGTTTTAAAGATGAAAGGACACTGTCTGGCGGTTGGATATTGTGGTTTCCTTAGGGTGTTATCCCTTGGGAGAGGTGGCAGTTACCTTACGGCATCTGCCAGGAATATTAGTGCTTCTGAGCCGGGTTTTTACGGCTGGGGGTAAAATGGTGGGGCAGATAGCCAGTAACATAAAAAGTTAATGATAGCTCCAAGGACTTCTCCTAGTCTATGTGTTAATGTTTGTTTGTCAGTGGTGTCTGACGTGTTTGGGTTATAATTTATGGTTCGTGCATTATTGATTTATTATTGTTTTTGTTAATAAATAATATGGATATTATTTATTTATGGTTAATTGAGTTAACTAACTTTTATATTTATTTCTTAATAAAATGGCTGCTGTGGCCACTTTATCCAAACCCTTTTCTTGAGAGAAAGGTGTGGGTTATGAATGGGGAACAGATATATAGGTAAGTGTAATTTGCATACACATACATCACTCGACTTACCCCAAGTCATGCAAAATAAAGACACAAAACATTATAATTGGGTGTTTAATGGTCAAAACTTTTATTATATTATATGACCAAACCCAAAATGGCAAACCTCCGACTCACGAAGAGTCACCCTCCAGCACGCAGGAAAGAAAAAAACCCCTGTGGGGGAAACCTCTAGGAAAACCATGGCTGGAGGATTGCCCTTCCTCTGGGTTTAGAAGGTGCCAAAATAGAATTTGTAACAGAATTTGTACATTTTCTCAGATTTTCAAGGAAAGACAATACAATGAACGAACGACATAAAACACATAAATCGGCTGATCTGGTTGGCTAGGCGGATGTCTCTCTACCTGGGCACCCATTAAAATGAATGGGTGATCCACGGATGAGACGGGTCCTCCAGATGCCTCCTTGTAGCACCTGTCTCCGCTCTGGCTAATAGGGGGGGGATCTCCTGCTGGAAACCCCCCTCTATTACAGACAACCCGTATGAAGAGGATGGCATCACTGTGATGAAGAAGTGGTCTTGGGTGAAGGGTTTCCCTGCTAGAACCTACAAATTACATCAGGTCGGCATTGGTGGGGAAGTCAAGCTCAAGGTCCTCAGTCCCATCCAATATGGCGCTGAATGTGGCAGTAAAACCTTCTAATATGGAATCTTCTTTATGTCATAAACATTTGTATTTATGACATCAGCACCTTCATCATCATTACTACAGGAGTTTATTAACACTGCCGCCTCATTCATTGTGACATCACCCACAGTGGTCTGAAGTGTTAACCCTTTAATGACTGGCAGTGTACTTACCACAGAGGCCATAAAGCTGAATAGAACATATCAGCGGCCATAAAGGAAAAGGGATAATGCAGGGAGCATCTCCGCACAAGAACAATCCATGACAAAGGGTTGTCCAGGATGAGATAACTTATCTGCTTTCTCCAAAAACCAGCACCACACCTGTCCATAGGTTGTGTGTGGTATTACAGCTCATTACCATTCACTTCAATGGAGCAAACCTGCAATACCAGAAACAACCTGTGGATAGGTGTGGTGCTGTTCTTGGAAGAAAGCAGCCATATTTTTCTAATCCTGCACAGCCCCTGTTAGAAATAGAAAAAAAAAAGGGGGAGAAAAGAAATTAAAAAAATGTAAAAAGAGGAACTCTGAGGTAAAAGAAATCAAACTAGACTGAAAGGAGTCTGCTGGAGGTGCCAGATGGAAAGACAGATTTCTGCTATGGGGACCAGATTAGTTGAAATGTATCTTGAAGGGGGGCTTCAGAGAGTGGGTTTTAACCCCTTCCCGCCCTATGAAGTGCTGTTGCATTGAAAAACTATGCACTTCATCTTCGAATGCAGCGTCACAAAAACAAATTGTTTTGTAAAAAATAAAACTACATAAATTTGGTATCACCATAATCGTAACGACCCGCAGAATCAAGTTATCATGCAATTCATGACACCCGATGAACATTGTAAAATCAAAACAGAAATGGCGGAATTACAGGTTTTTTTTCAATTCAGCCCACAAAATGTAGGTTTTAAAAAAAATAAATTTAAAACATTATATGGTACATTAGGCCGCAGGGTAAATTCCACATAAACAGCGCCATTCATCGATTAACTGTTTAAATGATACCAGTTCAAGTGACCTTTATTGAAAAACACCATAAGAAATGTTTTCACAATTAACCTTCTAATTGGGCCTAGCATGTGTGATACTGTCTGCTAAGCCTTTGTGTCTAAGCATATTATATGTGATACTGTCTGCTAAGCCGCTGTCTCCTATCAAGTAGAAGAGCTATCAGGTGCCATAGTATAATGAAACAGGGTAGGGAGACGGACAGGTGAGCCCTAATCTACCCGCAACTCAGTCCATGCCTACTTGCACGGCCCGTCCTAGGCGATGGCTTACATCTGGGCGACGGTCCCTAAGCTCAATATGTGCACAACAGACAAACAGACAAGGGTACACAGAAGCTAAGGGTAATGGGGCAGTTGCCCACGGCAACACCGTGAGCAACAAGAGTAGTGAACGAGCCGAGTCAAACCAGGAGTGTACGTGGTGCCAAACGCACAGCAGGAGAGTAGTCAGTAAAGCCAGGGTCAATATGAAGCAGAGGTCAATAGGAAAAGCAGGAACAGCAGAGCCAGGAAGGAAGAGAATCACAGGCAAAGGACAAGCAGCAAGTGAAGGTATAAGTAGACAAAGGCGGTAGCTAGGACCGTCTGGCAAGGCTGTGATAGGTTCTCCCACTCCTCAGCCTACCAGCCTGAGTGGTAGCAGAACGAGTCACTCTAGAAGACCTAGGCACAGATGCAGGATGATTACCCACGGGCATTGATACAAATGCTGTGTCTGGCAAATCCTTTACACTTAGACATTAAATGGGCCTTTGAAGAGTGGCGCCACTTCCTGGAGGGGGCTGGGCACCAGGTAACGGTCCTTACTGGCTAAACCCGAGACAAGCTCGATGGGCGTTGTTTTTTTACGAGATTCAACTTTGTGGTTACCTATAGGGCTGGGTCAAAAAATATTAAAGCTGATGCTCTGTCGCGTAGCCTCATGGCCAGCCCTCCTCCTGAGGAGGATCCCGCTTGTATTTTGCCCCCAGGTATAATCATATCCTCTGTGGATTCAGACTTAGTCTCCAAAATTGCGGCTGATCAAGCTTCTGCTCCCCAGAACCTTCCTGAGAACAAGCTATTTGTTCCCCTGCAATTCGGCTAAGGTTGCTCAGGGAGAATCATGACTTCGCACTATCTGGCCATCCAGGCATCCTGGGTACCAAGCACCTCATTTCTAGAACCTATTGGTGGTCTAGGTTGCTTAAAGACATTAAGGCCTACGTCGCCGCTTGTGAAATTTGTGCTAGGTCCAAGACTCCCAGGTCCCGACCTGCGGGCTTACTATGTTCTTTGCCCATTCCCCAGAGACCTTGGACCCATATCTCCATGGATTTTAGTCCCTGTCTACTTGCACGGCCCGTCCTAAGTGACGGCGTACAACTGGGCGACGTTCCCTACGCTCAATAAGTGCAAGACAGACAACACAAGACAAGGGCACACAGAAGAAAAAGGGGGAGGTAGGGGCAGTTGCCCACGGAAACACCGAGAACAACAGGCAGTGGTAAACGAGCCGAGACAAACCAGGAGAGTACAAAGTAGCAAATCAGAGCAGGAGAATAGTCAGTTAAGCCAGGGTCAATAGGTAACAACGGTTAATAAGGTAAATAGCAAGAATCACAGAGCCAGGAAACCAGACAATCACAGGCAAGGAATATGCTGCAAGTGAGGGTAAAAATAGACCAAGGGCGGGAGCTAGAACCATCAGGCCAGGCTGTGATAGGTTCTCCCTCTCCTCAGCCTGCCAGCCTGAGGAGGATCCCGCTTGTATTTTGCCCCCAGGTATAATCATATCCTCTGTGGATTCAGACTTAGTCTCCGAAATTGCGGCTGATCAAGGTTCAGCTCCCGAGAATCTTCCTGAGAACAAGCTGTTTGTTCCCCTGCAATTCTTGCTAAGGTTGCTCAGGGAGAATCATGACTCTGCACTATCTGGCCATCCAGGCATCCCGGGTACCAAGCACCTAATTTCTAGAACCTATTGGTGGCCTGGATTGCCTAAAGACGTTAAGGCCTACGTTGCCGCTTGTGAAATTTGTGCTAGGTCCAAGACTCCCAGGTCCCGACCAGCGGGCTTACTATGTTCCTTGCCCTTTCCCCAGAGACATTGGACACATATGTCCATGGATTTTATCACTGATCTGCCTCCATCCGAAGGTAAGTCGGTGGTGTGGGTTGTAGTAGACCACTTCAGTAAGATGTGCCACTTTGTACCCCTCAAGAAACTACCCAATGCCAAGACGTTAGATACCTTGCTTGTCAAACACATTCTGCGTCTCCATGGGGTTCCTGTCAATATTGTTTCTGACAGAGGGGTACAATTTGTTTCATTGTTTTGGAGAGCCTTCTGTAAGAGTCTGGAGATTGATCTGTCCTTCTCCTCGGCCTTCCATCCTGAAACTAATGGCCAAACTGAGAGGACTAATCAGTCTCTAGAACAATATTTAAGGTGTTTTATCTCTGACTGTCAAGATGATTGGGTCTCCTTCATTCCCCTCACCGAATTTTCCCTTAATAACCGGGTCAGTAACTCGTCAGGGGTCTCCCCCTTTTTCTGTAATTTTGGGTTTAACCCACGGTTCTCCTCCGTTTCTCCTGGTGGGTCCAACTATCCCGAGGTAGATGTCATTCATCGGGAACTGTGCACAGTCTGGGCCCAGGTTCAGAAGAACCTTCAGGCGTCCCAGCACACAAAAGAATCAGGCAGATAAAAGACATTCTACTAAACCCTTGTTTGTAGTCGGGGATCTGGTGTGGTTGTCTTCAAAAAATGTGCGCCTTAAAGTTCCGTCCAAAAAATTTGCTCCCCTGTATATAGGGCCGTACAAGGTCAGTGAGGTCCTTAACCCTGTCTCCTTCTGGCTGAGGTTACCCCCATCTTTTAAAATACACAACGTGTTCCATGCCTCCCTCCTGAAACGCTGCTCCCCGTCCTTGGCTACCTCGAGGAAACCTCCGGTCCCTGTTCTGACCCCAGAGGGGTAGAATTCGAGGTGGCCAAGATTGTGGACAGCAGAATGGTCCAAGGCTCCCTGCAGTACCTGGTCCATTGGAGAGGATACGGGCCTGAGGAGAGGACTTGGGTCCCCCCCGGATGTTTACGCCGGGTTATTGCTTAGGAAGTTCCATCTTCGGTTCCCGAACAAGCCAGGTCCACCTATGAAGGGTCCAGTGGCCTCTCATAAAAGAGGGGGTACTGCAAAGAATTTGCCAGACACAGCGTCTGTGTCAACACCCGTGGTTAATCAGCCTGCATCTGTGCCTAGGTCTGCTAGAGTGACTCGTTATTCTACCACTCAGGCTGGTAGGCTGAGGAGTGGGAGAACCTATCACAGCCTGGCCAGACGGTCCTAGCTCCCGCCCTTTGTCTACTTATACCTTCATTTCCTGCTTGTCCTTTGCCTGTGATTCTCTTGCTTCCTGGCTCTGCTGTTCCTGCTTTTCCTATTGACCTCTGCTTTATATTGACCCTGGCTTTACTGACTACTCTCCTGCTCTGCGTTTGGCACCACGTACACTCCCGGTTTGACTCGACTCGTTCACTACTCTTGTTGCTCACGGTTTTGCCATGGGCAACTGCCCCATTTCCCTTAGCTTCTGTGTACCCTTGTAAGTTTTGTCTGTCGTGCACATATTGAGAGTAGGGACCGTCGCCCAGTTGTACGCCGTCACCTAGAATGGGCCGTGCAAGTAGGCAGGGACTGAGTTGCGCGTAGATTAGGGCTCACCTGTCTGTCTCCCTACCCTGACATTACACTAAGAGTTTGCGGTTGCCAACGTCATAGTTTCTCTCAGTGGAGGAGAACTTCCTGGAGAAGTAGGCACAGGGACGGAGATGGGTGAGAGACCTAGTACCCTGGGACAAGACAACACCCACTCCCACCTCGGAGGCGTCAACCTCCATGATAAATGGCTCCATTTGGTTAGTCTGAATCAGCACTGGGACAGAGACAAAGCACCTCTTAAGGACCTCAAAGGCCTGGACCGCCTCTGGAGGCCAGTGGAGGAGATCAGCACCTTTACGAGTAAGGTCCGTAAGAGGCTTAGCGATGACCAAGAAGTTAGCAATAAATCTCCTGTAATAATTAGCAAACCCCAGGAAACACTGTAAGGCCTTCAGGGAGGCAGGGCGGACCCATTCTGCCACGGCCTGAACCTTTGCAGGGTCCATGCAGAATTCATTAGGAGTGAGGATTTGACCCAAAAATGGTATCTCCTGCACACCAAACACACATTTTTCGTTTTTTGCAAAGAGTTTGTTTTTCCAAAGGGCCTGGAGCACCATCCTGACATGCTCAATGTGGGAGGACCAGTCCTTAGAAAACACAAGTATATCATCATGGTACACTACAAGAAATACCCCCAGATAGTTTCCTAAAATCTCATTTATGAAATTCTGTAAGACCGCGGGAGCATTACACAACCCAAAGGGCATGACAAGATATTCTAAATGACTTTCGGGTGTATTAAACACAGTCTTCCACTCATCCCCCTCTCTGATCCGGATAAGGTTATAAGCCCCCCGAAGATCGAACTTAGAGAACCATTGGGCCCCCTGAACCTGATTGAAGAGATCAGGAATCAAAGGAAGGGGATATTGGTTCCTTACAGTGATTTTATTTAAATTTCGGTAATCAATGCACGGCCTAAGACCACCATCCTTGTTCCCCACGAAGAAGAAGCCAGCACCTACCGGAGAAGTAGAGGGGCGAATGTAACCCTTGGCCAGGCTTTCTTGGATATATTCTCTCATGGCTTGACGTTCAGGACAAGAGAGATTAAATATCCTACCTTTAGGGAGCTTAGCTCCTGGTACCAAATCGATTGCGCAATCGTACTCTCTATGAGGAGGTAACTGTTCGGAGGCCCTTTTAGAAAAGACATCAGCGAAGTCCTGACTAAACTCAGGTAGAGTGTTCACCTCCTCAACGAGAGAAACCAAATTATCAGAAAAACATGACGTCATGCATTCATTACCCCATTTAGTAAGATCACCAGTATTCCAGTTAAACGTGGGATTATGCGTCTGCAACCAAGGAAGGCCTAAAATCAAATCGGACGATAACCCCTGCATCACTAACACAGAACACTGCTCCAAATGAATGGAGCCAACATTGAGTTCAAAAACAGGGGTATGCTGCGTAAAATAACCATTAGCAAGCGGAGTGGAATCAATACCCACTACCGCGACAGGTTTAGGCAAATCAATTAATGGCATAGCTAGAGACATAGCAAATTCCACAGACATAATATTAGTAGCAGACCCTGAATCCACAAAGGCACTGTCGGTGGCAGACCTTCCATCAATAGAGACCTGAAAGGGAAGCAAGATTTTATTAGGCTTCATGTTTGCGGGAAATACCTGTGCGCCCAAGCGAGGGTAAAAATAGACCAAGGGCGGGAGCTAGAACCGTCAGGCCAGGCTGTGATAGGTTCTCCCTCTCCTTAGCCTGCCAGACTGAGTGGTAAGAGACCACGTCACTCTAGCAGACCTTGGAGCTGATGAAGGCTGGTTAACCCCAGGCGTCGGCACTGAACCTATGTCTGGCAAACCCTTTACATATAGTCTTAGGGTTCACACGCAAAGTCAAAAATGGCTGAAAATTACAGAGCTGTTTTCAGAGAACAGATATCAGTCCTACACAGGCATTCTGCAGACCATATACACTACCATTGAAAAGTTTAGGGTCACTAAGAAATTTCCTTATTTTTGAAAGAAAAGCACAGTTTTTTTCAATGAAGATAACATTAAATTAATTAGAAATACACTCTATACATTGTTAATGTGGTAAATGACTATTCTAGCTGCAAACGTCTCGTTTTTAATGCAATATCTACATAGGTGTATAGAGGCCCATTTCCAGCAACCATCACTCCAGTGTTCTAATGGTACATTCTGTTTGCTAACTGTGTTAGAAGGCTAATGGATGATTATAAAACACTTGAAAACCCTTGTGCAATTATGTTAGCACCGCTGTAAACAGTTTTGCTGTTTAGAGGAGCTATAAAACTGACCTTCCGTTGAGCTAGTTGAGAATCTGGAGCATTACATTTGTGGGTTCGATTAAACTCTCCAAATGGCTAGAAAAAGAGAGCTTTCATGTGAAACTCGACAGTCTATTCTTGTTCTTAGAAATGAAGGCTATTCCATGCGAGAAATTGCCAAGAAACTGAAGATTTCCTACAACGGTGTGTATTACTCCCTTCAGAAGACAGCACAAACAGGCTCTAACCAGAGTAGAAAGACAAGTGGGAGGCCCCGCTGCACAACTGAGCAACAAGACAAGTACATTAGAGTCTCTACTTTAAGAAATAGATGCCTCACAGGTCCTCAACTGGCAGCTTCATTAAATAGTACCCGCAAAACGCCAGTGTCAACGTCTACAGTGAAGAGGCGACTCCGGGATGCTCGTCTTCAGGGCAGAGTGGCAAAGAAAAAGCCATATCTGAGACTGGCTAATAAAAGGAAAAGATTAATATGGGAAAAAGCACACAGACATTGGACAGAGGAAGATTGGAAAAAAGTGTTATGGACAAACGAATCGAAGTTTGCGGTGTTTGGATCACACAGAAGAACATTTGTCAGACGCAGAACAACTGAAAAGATGCTGGAAGAGTGCCTGACGCCATCTGTCAAGCATGGTGGAGGTAATGTGATGGTCTGGGGTTGCTTTGGTGCTGGTAAAGTGGGAGATTTGTACAAGGTAATAGGGATTTTGAATAAGGAAGGCTATCACTCCATTTTGCAATGCCATGCCATACCCTGTGGACAGCTCTTGATTGGAGCCAATTTCATCCTACAACAGGACAATGACCCAAAGCACACCTCCAAATTATGCAAGAACTATTTAGGGAAGAAGCAGGCAGCTGGTATTCTATCTGTAATGGAGTGGCCTGGCCAGCGCAGTCACCAGATCTCAACACCATAGAGCTGTTGTGGGAGCAGCTTGACCGTATGGTACGCAAGAAGTGCCCATCAAGCCAATCCAACTTGTGGCAGGGACTTCTGGAAGCATGGAGTGAAATTTCTCCCGATTACCTCAGCAAATTAACAGCTAGAATGCCAAAGGTCTACAATGCTGTAATTTCTGCAAATGGAGCATTCCAAGACCAAAGCAAAGTTTGAAGGAGAAAATTATTATTTCAAATAAAAAAATATTATTTCTAACCTTGTCAATGTCTTGACTATATTTTCTAGTCATTTTGCAACTCATTTGATAAATATAAGTGTGAGTTTTCATGGAAAACACAAAATTGTCTGGGTGACCCCAAACTTTTGAACGGTAGTGTAAGTGAATACAGTGCAGTGAAATTCAGTGACTCACAGGTGACATCTTCTCAGAATGGAGTCGTTCATGTTCTCTTTTCTTCTTCATCCGGCCCAGAACACCATGTTGACTTCCAGTCTTCTTCATCTCCAATGCCCAAGCGCGAACCACAAGATATGTCATGAAAGTGTTGATGTAACCTGTATACCACGTTCACGTGACCCAATGTGCCACGTCACAGCTTATTCAAATCATGGAAGCGTTCAGTCTACATGACTACCGCCCGTCACGGTGTGCATACCTTAGATTAAAATTTAGACATATAACTAACTCTAAACCTCATAAGCTAATTTTCTTTAGCTATTATACTAGGATGTACAATTCTATATTTAAATATTATCATATTCGTCATGTGTCCTAGTATACCCACATCCAGCGATGGGTGGGATGGGTGAAACATAAAATAGTTTTCCATGAGTTTTGGACTGCGATGTGCTGCTGATCTCCCATTTTGGGGGTAATATACAGGGAATATGGGGGTTATATAAGGGACTCCCATCATCCCTGTATATACCAGCCATCATCCCCATATATAACCACCATTATCCGTGTATGTACCAGCCCACCATTATCTCAGTATAAAATCTCCATCACCCCTGTATATCCCATTAGGGCGGGCACTGTCAGCTTACTGTGGCTTGCAGGCATTGTGGCTAAAGAAGAAGTAAATGGGGTGGGCATTGAGGACACCATGGACCAATAGGATGCCTGAAATGCCGGTATATGGGAGAAGTCCAGCAGAATCTGAAAATATTCCTCCTGATTGCTTAGGCTGGGTTCACACGACCTATTTTCAGACGTATACGAGGCGTATTATGCCTCGTTTTACGTCTGAAAATAAGGCTACAATACGTCGGCAAACATCTGCCCATTCATTTGAATGGGTTTCCCGACGTACTGTGCAGACAACCTGTCATTTATGCCTCGTCAAAAGAAGTGCAGGGCAATTCTTTTGACGTAATTTGAGCCGTTCTTCATTGAACTCAATGAAGCACAGCTCAAAATTTACGGCTGTCAGAGAAGCCTCGCAAAATGCGAGGAGGAGCATTTACGTCTGAAACGAGGCAGCTGTTTTCTCCTGAAAACAGTCTGTCTTTTCAGACGTAAAAGCCTTCTACCGTGTGCACATACCCTTAAAGGCTATGTACACCTTTGCACTGTTTTTTTTTTTAATTGGCTTGTATGTATTTTGTAAAATAAATCATATTTCTAATTGGTCTACCATATGTCTTCTGTACCTGCAGTGTATTTCAGTTCATGGCCAGCTGCTGTATTTAGTTATCTCTCTAAGGCCCTGTTCACACCTGCGTTGGTGTGTTTTGTTGTTCTGCTCCATCAGTGGTGCAGAACAAAGGAATAACGGAAGCAACTGTTCCGTCGCACAACGGACACCGCCACCTGCCGACAGAACCCATTGACTTTAGTGGGTTTCATTGGCTTTCCGTCAGGCGGGGGGCCGTGATTTTACCAGAGACAATAGTGCAGATGTGAACGAGGACTTATCCGTCAGTCATCACCCTAATGGCAAACTGAGCAGCTCCTCCTTTGCAGGCTCATGAACAAGCATTTACTGTGGAATCTGCGCATGTGCATGGTCCTAATTACTGCATACCTCCTAACCGTCCCGGATATAGGGGGGCAGTCCAGGATTCCGGGCGCTGTTACGCTGTCCCAAGCGGCCGGTGGTATGTCTTGGTGTCAACTGTATCTGCGTCCTCAGGATGCAGATACAGTTTAATCCAATGCTAATGAAAGGGATCGTCAGCTCCCTGCTTCTGTATTAGTACCACTCGCCAAGGAATTCCCGGGCACAGCGCTACTTTAAGCGCGGAGCCCCTTGTCTCACTATCCATATATGAACATTGACGTTGGGGACTACTCCTGGAACGGAATCCACTGCCTTTGCATTGCCGATGGTCTGGCCGGGGATTCCGCTCCTAGGCGGAACCCCTGATGTCACTGTCCATATATGTACAATCACATCAAGGGCTCCTTCTGGAGAGCAATCCTTGGCCACAGCGTGGCCGACGCTCTGGACAGAGATTCTGCTCCTATAGGGAATGCCTTACGTTACTGTCCATATATGGACAGTGACGGCAGGGGCCCCTCCTGGAGTGGAATCCCTGGGGGGGTGGCACCATCTATATGGGCACTGTGTGTGACACTATCTATATGGGCACTTGCGCTTTATATGTGCGCACTGGTACTAGGGGTAGCTAAGGGGGCATTAAACTGTATGGGGGCAGCTTTTTGTCATTATACTGTGTGGGGGTCCTATGGGAACATAATAATGAGTGGGCTGAACCGGGTATGTGTGGGCGGAGATTACTTAGATTAGGTACTTGAAAGTTGGTAGGTATGTTTACTGGTGTGTGCTGGGGCAGAGCGAGTGTGCCTGCTCCAAATTTGCAGCATAAGGCAATGAGGTTGCTTTACCACATGCCAATGCGGCAATTTTGGGAATTGCTCCCTCTAGTGACCAGCACATGGAAATGTTATAAATTAGAATCTGATTTATAATATTTCCTGACTTGTGAAAAAATTAAAATATTAAAACAATGTTTAATCATTTATATATTAACTGTTTAACTGAAAAAAAAAAAAAATCCTAGCGACACATTCCCTTTAGTGAGGACAATTTGACCAAAAAAGAACGGAAAGCATTAAAAGAGTTGAAAAATTTAAAAGATGTTATAATCAAACCAAGTGATAAAGGTGGGAATGTGGTCCTCCTCAGGGAGGAATACTATGTCGGTGAGATCAAGAGGCAATTAAATACTAATTCTTATGTTACCCTAACTGGTAACCCCATTCCAGATTTAACACACACACTAAATAGAAAACTGATGTTTGCTGTGGATGAGGGCTTGATAAGTAAACAAGAACTCCATTACTTGGAGATAAAGGAGCCACGTATACCTACCATGTATGTGCTTCCCAAGGTACACAAAAATAGAGATACCCCACCTGGCAGGCCAATTATCTCAGGGTGTGATGGCCCAACTGATCACCTTGGGAAATACATAGATGAAAAACTTAAACCATTTGTGGGTGCGCTCCCCTCTTTTGTCTTAGACACAGGAGATCTCCTAAGTAAATTGGAAAAACTTACGATTGAGGGTGATTTTCTGCTCGTGGGATTGGATGTAGAATCGTTGTATACCTCCATCCCCCATGAGGCTGGATTAAGGGCCGCTGCGCATTTCCTGGAGAGACGAGGTGGGGAATGGGCCCATCAAAATGAATTCATTATAGAGATGTTGGAATTTGTCCTGAACCACAATTGCTTCTCATTTGATGGCAAATATTATCGCCAAGTACAGGGGACAGCCATGGGGTCCTCTTGTGCACCTTCATATGCATGTTTACATCTGGGATGGTGGGAAGAATTTATTGTATATCCCCACCCTCTCTTTAGGAGATGCGCGGCTACCTGGCTCAGATACATGGATGATGTGCTCCTATGTTGGAAGGGATCGGTGGAAACCCTGGAAGAGTTTATTAAAGATCTCAATACGAATAGTTTGAATCTTTTCTTGACATTTACTTCAAGTGAGACTAATATCAGTTTTCTAGATTTAAATATTCACAGGGAAGGAAATCAGCTTATGACTACGACTTTCCGTAAACCAACGTCAGGAAATAGCCTTTTGGCAGCAAGTAGCCATCACCTACCTTCCCAAATTAAGGGAATCCCAATAAGTGAATTTCTTCGAATCAGACGTAACTGCTCTAGATTTGAAGACTTCAAAGGAGAGGCTCAAGATTTAACATCACACTTTTTAAATAGGGGATATCCTAAAAAAATTATAAAAAAAGGGTATAACAGAGCCATAAGACAAGATAGGAGGGAAATTCTTGAAAGGGTTAAAAAAGAAAAACATGATAATAGAGTACGGTTCATCTCAAGGTATGGTTCCCATTGGAATTTACTACGTAATTTAATGATTAAAAATTGGCCTCACCTAACTTTGGATAAAAGGATTGGTTCAATAGTAGGTGAGATACCAAGTATGGTTCCAAGAAAAGCCCCTACTTTAAAAGATATTCTAGTCAGTTCTGAATTAAAAAGAAAGACCATAGATAACGAAACATGGTTGAATAAACGGTCAAAGGGGATGTATATGTGTGGCTCTTGCAATTGTTGCAAATATGTTTTGAAATCCGATACCTTTTTTGGCAGCGAACATAAAAGAGAATTTAAGGTTTATAATTTTATCAACTGTCGTTCAACTATGGTGATGTATTCAATTATTTGTCCATGTGGTAAGCAGTATATTGGAAAAACGAAACGGGAGTTACAGATAAGAATTAGGGAACATCTTTCAGACATTACAAAGGGCGAAATGAAAAGCCCATTGGCAGCACATTTTAAATTACATCATGGACAATCAACCAAGGGCTTAAAATTTATGGGAATCTACCAACTTTTTGAGGATAGAAGGGGTGGGGATCGTAACCGTATTCTTTTACAGAAAGAAACGATGTGGATTTATACATTGGGAACCCTCAACCCTAGAGGTCTTAACAATGAAATAAAATTGAATATGTTTTTATGACATGCGTCTTTGTGGTGTAATATGATTGCCCGTCTTTTGGATACCTCTAATGGATTGATTACCTTGTGACCTATTCTCAAATGGTTTGATTCGACCCAATCTAAGTAAATATATTTTTTCACTCCTTGAAAATAGGAGGGAATAGACTTATGGGATGAATAAAGAACTAACTGTTATGATTTTCTGCCTCCGAGTGGTGGGGACTGGGTCCCTACAGATTTTTATCTGTTGTGGACCCGCTCCCTGCCCTTCGGAGACAGACATTAAAATCCTTGGATTCCGGAAGCGTTTTTGCCCTAATTTGGGAAAGCCTGTTTTATATCCCTTTATGTTTTGGAAGTGATCTTGTCGGTTTGGCATTTGGGTGGGGGTTGCGTGGGTCCTTAAGGGCCGGCTGTGTAACAGCGTCCCGTGATTTTTCCACGCACCAACCAGCGAACTAATTTTCCTTTTATAAATACTTTTTTTCTCTGGATAAATTGATAGGTCCTATGGATGTTCTCTGTCCCTGGGTGATGGGGACTCGGTCCCTCCGGAAATATTCTCGGGGTTGGACCCACTCCCTGTCACCCGGGTACAGAGGATGCCTTGCCTGATTTTCGGCAGATAAAAATTAGCGGGACACTATCATATTACTGTAATAAATAGGTACTTTATGGGCTTAATGCTTTATGGACAGTCCGTTGACAGGTGCAGCGTCAAATTAGTGTTATACCATCTGAAATGCAACATGGATCTCTCATCATTTATTTAATTTTTTGGATTTTTTTATTTATTTTTATTTTTTTATTTTATTTTCTTATTTATTATTTATATAATTTTCAGTTATATTTTATTTATTATAGACACTGCTGATCACTAATGGGTTTGTTAGGGATAAATGAATTTTTCTTAATCCAAAAAATGGGAATTTACTTGCAATGTACTGTGTGTATGTTTTGGTATTTTATATATTTATATATATATATATATATATATATATATATATATATATATATATATATATATGTATATTCCCGGATAGAAATGTATGATGGACAAAACATGTGTATAATTGGACGTTTTGGATTTGAATCATTGGATTCTATGAGTACTTAATGTAATATTTTTACATATGGGTCCAGTTCCCTTTAAATTTGGCACTATAAAGATGCCAGACTTTACTGAACTCACAAAATGGCTCTGAGGAAATCCCGGTTCGGGATGAAACATGTCAGCTGATCAATTAGTCTACACCTGGCAGGTAGTGACGTCAACCTTGCCTCGTCTTGCAGTCTCCAGTGTTGCCAGAAAAAACCAACATGGATACCAGCATATTACGATACCGACTCTCCAATGAGGAGTGTGTTCCATTGCTATAATTTGCTCACCTTGGGTGAAACCTCGGCTGCCCCCGAGTATAGGAAGATCCAAGCTATTCAACATAAGGATTGACCGTGGATGGAGTGGATATAAGGAGAACCTTCCATGTGGGAATTGTGATCTGCCAATGATGAGATTGAAGGGGTGAAAAACGCGATTGATATATATTTTTTAAAATCTGCCTTAACTCTACAATTGCTCCAGGAGGAGGAACATAGTGAAAAAGAGTGAACTTTCAGTCCACCTTGAGTTGCGAGATCAACATAAAAATGAGTATTCAACTCTTTATCTATATTTGCATGGCTATTATATAAGAGGAACTGCTCCTGTTGGTTTCGGACCAAAATTCTAAAAGAAGGAGGAAAAAGCAAAAAATGCAAGTGTGAACTGAGACCAATGGTGTCTGAATAAAAATTTAACGTGGATACCAGCATAGCAGGATTCCGACTCTTAAATGTAGGAGCGTGCTCCATTGCTTAAATTTGCTCACCTTTGGGTGAAATCTCGGCTGCCCCCGAGTATAGGAAGATTTTAAGATGAATATTTAACTCCTTATATACAATTGCATTGCTATCACACAAGAGGAACTGTTTCTGTTGGTTTCGGACCAAAATTAGAAAAGAAGGAGTAAAAAGAAAAAAGCGCAAGTGTGAACGGAGACCAATGGTGTCTGGATAAAAAAAATCTTCAGAACCGGTTCTTATAGCTAATCTCTTATATGGGTCTGATTATGGCTTGTGTATAGAACACCTATTACCTAGATATCTCATCATGACATGTCATTGTGTTTAGAGGGGGATAAATGAATGGCAGTAATGTTATAAAAGTCTGTGTTGGTATCCTGGCCAGGAGACATTTTTTTTTTTTTTTTTTTTTTTTAATTATGTACATCTAGTTTGAAACAAATGTGTTTTCTCAAACCCTTTTCTTTTCCTATAAAAAATCTTTGTATTATGGATAAAAGAGGAAAGAGATATATTTATATATGAAAAATCTTTAAAATATATTTTTATATGGAATTTAATAAAAATTTATATAAAATTATTCTTATCCCAAAGAGTGCCTGGTATGTTTTGGAAAATATTTTTTGTTTTTTTCTTTTTGAATTCCCTTTAATACTGGCGTTTCATACACCAGTCCTATTAAACAGTTTGCTGGAGTAAGATGCAGCACATTTATTAACAGGCGAACGACTCTTAATAAATGTGTCGCATCTTTTAGCTGCAACGCGGCCTGTCATCAGTACTTTCTACGTGCTGCGGCCTGTCATCAGTACTTTCTACGTGCTGCGACCTGTCATTAGTACTTTCTACGTGCTGCGGCCTGTCATTAGTACTTTCTACGTGCTGCGGCCTGTCATCAGTACTTTCCACGTGCTGCGGCCTGTCATCAGTACTTTCTACGTGCTGCGACCTGTCATCAGTACTTTCTACGTGCTGCGACCTGTCATCAGTACTTTCCACGTGCTGCGACCTGTCATCAGTACTTTCTACGTGCTGCGACCTGTCATTAGTACTTTCTACGTGCTGCGGCCTGTCATCAGTACTTTCCACGTGCTGCGGCCTGTCATCAGTACTTTCTACGTGCTGCGGCCTGTCATCAGTACTTTCTACGTGCTGCGGCCTGTCATCAGTACTTTCTACGTGCTGCGGCCTGTCATCAGTACTTTCCACGTGCTGCGGCCTGTCATCAGTACTTTCTACGTGCTGCGACCTGTCATCAGTACTTTCTACGTGCTGCGGCCTGTCATCAGTACTTTCTACGTGCTGCGGCCTGTCATCAGTACTTTCTACGTGCTGCGACCTGTCATCAGTACTTTCTACGTGCTGCGGCCTGCTGTACATTTTTAAAATGTATTTTATTGTCTCATTGGGGGGGCATACAGTCTGATTGGGGGGAGGTATGGGTCTGGCACGGACCTTTGCCTTGTTACGCCCCCCCAGAGATAAATCTGGGCCGCACTATACATATAGATATCTTCTATAATTTACATCAGTTACTGGCGTAAATTATAGTAAAATTGTTGGCCATTTCTGCTAAGCCCCGCTCATTTTTTGCCCCCAACAATTCTGACATTTGCGTATTTTGTGAATTTTCTACGCTAATAAACTGTTGTAGAAAGGTTAATATATTCCCCCCAAAGGCTACAGACCGTAATACAATATCTTAATGTAAGGATGTGTACACTTAATTGTGCAGCAACACTTGTTGTCTCCATTCTATGTCAGTGTGGGAAGTAGATGTCCGGCCTTATGATTTTGTGATATGTGATAGACCCAGAATCCCAATCACCAAACCAAAGAATGCAAAATAAAGACACAAAACATTATAATTGGGTGTTAAATGGTCAAAACTTTTATTATATTATATGACCAAACCCAAAATGGCAAACCTCCGACTCACGAAGAGTCACCCTCCAGCACGCAGGAAAGGAAAAACCCCCTGTGGGGGAAACCTCTAGGGAAACCATGGCTGGAGGATTGCCCTTCCTCTGGGCTTAGAAGGTGCCAAAATATCATTTGTAACAGAATTTGTACGTTTTCTCAGATTTTCAAGGAAAGACAATACAATGAACGAACGACATAAAACACATAAATCGGCTGATCTGGTTGGCTAGGCGGATGTCTCTCTTCCTGGGCACCCATTAAAATGAATGGGTGATCCACGGATGAGACGGGTCCTCCAGATGCCTCCTTGTAGCACCTGTCTCCGCTCTGGCTAATAGGGGGATCTCCTGCTGGAAACCCCCCTCTATTACAGACAACCCGTATGAAGAGGATGGCATCACTGTGATGAAGTGGTCTGGGGTGAAGGGTTTCCCTGCTAGAACCTACAAATTACATCAGGTCGGCATTGGTGGGGAAGTCAAGCTCAAGGTCCTCAGTCCCATCCAATATGGCGCTGAATGTGGCAGTAAAACCTTCTAATATGGAATCTTCTTTATGTCATAAACATTTGTATTTATGACATCAGCACCTTCATCATCATTACTACAGGAATTTATTACCACTGCACAACTCATACATTGTGACATCACCCACAGTGGTCTGAAGTGTTAACCCTTTAATGACTGGCAGTGTAGAGGCCATAAAGCTGAATAGAACATATCAGCGGCCATAAAGGAAAAGGGATAATGCAGGGAGCATCTCCGCACAAGAACTATCCATGACAAACGGTTGTCCAGGATGAGATAACTTGTCTGCTTTCTCCAAAAACCAGCACCACACCTGTCCATAGGTTGTGTGTGGTACTACAGCTCATTACCATTCACTTCAATGGAGAAAACCTGCAATACCAGATACAACCTGTGGATAGGTGTGGTGCTGTTTTTGGAAGAAAGCAGCCATATTTTTCTAATCCTGCACAGCCCCTGTTAGAAATAGTTCAAAAAAATGGGGGAGAAGGAGAAGAAGGGGAGAGGGAAAGAAGAAATTAAAAAAAAGGGAAAAGAGGAACTCTGAGGTTAAAGAAATCAAACTAGACTGAAAGGAGTCTGCTGGAGGTGCCAAATGGAAAGACAGATTTCTGCCATGGGGACCAGATTAGTTGAAATGTATCTTGAAGGGGGGCTTCAGAGAGTGGGTTTAACCCCTTCCCGCCCTATGAAGTGCTGTTGCATTGAAAAACTATGCAGTTCATCTTCGAATGCAGCGTCACAAAAACAAATTATTTTGTAAAAAATAAAACTATATAAATTTGGTATCGCCATAATCGTAACGACCCGCAGAATCAAGTTATCATGCAATTCATGCCACCCCATGAACATTGTAAAATCAAAACAGAAATGGCGGAATTACAGGTTTTTTGTTCAATACACCCCACAAAATGTAGGTTTTTTTTACATTGTTTTTTTAATACATTATATGGTACATTAGGCCGCAGGGTAAATTCCACGTAAACAGCGCCATTCATCGGTTAACTGTTTAAATGATACCAGTTCAAGTGACCTTTATCGAAAAACACTATAAGAAATTTTTTCCCAATTAACCTTCTAATTGGGCCTAGCATGTGTGATACTGTCTGCTAAGCCGTTGTATCTAAGCATATTATATGTGATACTGTCTGCTGAGCCGTTGTATCTAAGAATATTATATGTGATACTGTCTGCTAAGCCGTTGTATCTAAGCATATTATATGTGATACTGTCTGCTGAGCCGTTGTATCTAAGCATATTATATGTGATACTGTCTGCTGAGCCCCTGTCTCCTATCAAGTAGCAGAGCTATCAGGTGTCATAGTCTTAGGGTTCACACGCAAAGTCAAAAATGGCTGAAAATTACAGAGCTGTTTTTAGAGAACACAGACTTTGATTTACAGCCGTTTTTGAAGCTGGAAACGTTTTTTTGAGGTGTTTTTTTTCTAGATGTTTTTGGAGCTGTTTTTCCATTGACACAATGAAAAACATCTCCAAAAACGGCTCAAGAAGTGACATGCTCCTTCTTTTTACGTGCCGTTTTAAAATACAATAGGCAGATGTTTGTAGGCATTGGGCTACCGATTTTTCAGGCGTATTTGAAGGCGTTTACGCTCCGAAATACGCCTGAAAACACAGCGTGTGAATATACCCTTATAGATACGCTGTCTCAGATATATATATATTTTTTTTTATTTTTTTTAGGGGTGTGGGCAAAACACATGTCTTCTGGCACAAAACAGTCTGATTAGTGGGGGAGATACGGGGTCTGGCTTAGGCCTTTTGTTGCACAATCAATGTAAAATTGTACACTAGCTCGGAGCTGGCGTTGATTTCTGCTTTACATTACGCCCGTTACTGGCGTAAATTATAGTAAAATTGTCGGCCCTTTCCGCAAAGCGCCACACACTTTTCAAAAAAGTGCCAAAGGCAGCGTAAACTGACCGAAAACTTTCCCGCAATTTGGGATTTTTCTATGCCAGATAAGAGGCTTAGCAAGGGTAATAAATTCTCCTCTAAGGCTACAGACAGTAATACAATATCTTACTGCAAGGATCTGTACACTCAGTGTCTGACTGAGGTACCTTGGACCCACCAAAGGAAATAATTCTTGGGGGTCTACCCTTCAACTATATAGAAATAATTTAAACACTCTTAAATGTGTACTAAAAACGTGTGTTGTAAAACAAAAACCAATATTTCCACCATATTGTGACAGGTATCAGTCCTACACAGGTATTCTGCAGACCATATAAGTGAATACAGTGCAGTGAAATTCAGTGACTCACATGTGACATCTTCTTAGATTGGAGTTGTTCACGTTCTCTTTTCTTCTTCATCCGGCCCAGAACGCCATGATGACTTCTTCCAGTCTTCTTCATCTCCAATGCCCAAACGCGAACCACAAGATACGTCATGAAAGTGTTGATGTAACCTAGATACCACGTGTAATGACGGGGTAGGGAGACAGACAGGTGAGCCCTAATCTACCCGCCTCTCAGTCCCTGCCTACTTGCACGGCCCGTCCTAGGCGACGGCGTACAACTGGGCGACGGTCCCTACGCTCAATATGTGCACGACAGACAAACAGACAAGGGTACACAGAAGCTAAGGGAAATGGGGCAGTTGCCCATGGCAACACAGTGAGCAACAGGCGTAGTGAACGAGTCGAGTCAAACCAGTGTACCAAACACAGAGCAGGAGCGTAGTCCGTAAAGCCAGGGTCAAAATGAAGCAAGGTCAATAATAATAGCAGGAGCAGCAGAGCCAGGAAACAGGAAAGAATCACAGGCAAAGACAAGCAGGAAATGAAGGTATAAATAGACCGAGGCCGGGAGCTAGAACCGTCTGGCCAGGCTGTAATAGGTTCTCCCACTCCTGAGCCTACCAGCCTGAGTGGTAGCAGATCGAGTCACTCTATCAGAACTAGGAGCAGGTGCAGACTGATTAACCACGGGCGTCGACACAGAAGCTGTGTCTGGCAGATCCTTTACACCACGTTCCCGTGACCTAATGTGCCACGTCACAGTGCATTCAAATTGTGGAAGTGTCCGGTCTACATGACTACCGACTGTCATGGTGTGCAGACCTTAGATCAAAATTTTGACATATAACTAACTGACACTAAACCTCATAGGGTAATTTTCTTTAGCTATTATACCAGGATGTAGGCGGAGAAGTAGGCTAAGAGAACGGAAAGTGGCTGAGGCGGGAGTTGGGCCAAAGTGGATATGACACTTGACTTGGGTCTGGGGAGGGGAAGGGGAGAGAGACATGTGGGAAGGTGGGAGCAGAGGGGCAACATGAAAAAAATAATTAAACTGAATCTACTGCTTTAAAACAGTCACTCACCAAGTTGCGGAGCTGGCCCCTGCATGGGTCCCATTCCTTTCTACAAACCAATTACCGCTAATCATAACCTTGATGAGCGGCGGCTACCCACTTTATTTTACTTTTGTGGCCAGGCCCCTGACAGTAGTACCAGCGGTACTACCCTGATGGCAGGCCTGTTTGCAGGAGTACTAGCCAACTACGTCACAGATAACCCAAGTTTCAAGACCATGCAAAGTTATGGATTTTTGGCATCCCATGGAATATGGGAACAATAGGGAATTCTATCAGTAAGTATTCTGCCTGTTTCTTGGCTAATACTCCTAATCCAATTCCTTCTTCTAGCAGATTTTTTAAAGATTCCTTACATGCGGTGCTTGGTTTCGCCACAAGTTTGCGATATGTCGATTCATTGTCTAAAATGGTATGAACGTGTCTGGGATATAAAGAGGAATCTAGAACAACTCCTGCTCCGTAAGATTTGGAGGACACAGTTATACGCTGGATATATGGTGAGCACCTCTGTGTTTTCACCGTTAGCCCTTATGTGTACATAGTGAACCTTTTAGAAGGTTAATCTTTACCCGCTAAGGTGGAAGGGTTGGTTCCAATGCCTAGTTATGGTGGTGTCTGAGGAAATAAAGGTCCTTTTAGACGTCCCGATACTGACCATGAAAACCAGCACCAATCGACGCTACAGCGTGTCACAAGGAGCAATCATTGTTAATGTATGGGGGCAAACAATCGTTACACCAGACCCCGCGCCGATCTGCCAGTCCAGCTGCCTCCGGGCTCCGGACAACACTGCTGGAAGCAGATTGCTCAGATCACTGCATAGCGGCCGTTCGGCAGAACTGCAGCTCGGCCTCTATTCTTTGACTGGAGCCATCTACTTCCGGCAGTGTTGTCCGGTGCCCAGAGGCAGCTGGAGTGGCGGATCGGTGCGGGGTCCAGGTGTCGGATACGCACCGATCAAATACTGATGACCTATCCAGTGGATAGGTGATCAGTTGTCAGAACGTGGAAAACCCTTTTAAAGGGAAGGTGTCACGGAATTTTTTTTTTTATATATATATATATATATATATATTTATAATATTGCTTTTAGTATGTCATTAAAATAAATTGTATTTATTTGTGTTTTTTTGTTGTACTTTTTACTTTTTTCCTTCTTTTACTTCTCTATGGGGGCTGCCATTTTTTTTTCATCTCTCTGTATCTTTCCATTAACGACACATACAGAGATGGAATACGGCACATATATTCCCATAGAGAATGCAAACGGGAGCCGTTCCATTCACTATAGCGTATGCCGTCTGTGTGGGAACGGTGCATGCGCCACTCCCACACAGATCAAAAGGAAGGTCTTTAGTAGAGCGACATCCAGCGCCATTTTCATGTGGACCGGAAGCCACGGCCGGACAGTAAGATGAGGACTTCCGGTCGCGGCTTCCGGCCATATGTTGAAGGCAGCGCAGACGCAAGGACTAGGAGCGGCAGGGCGGAGGCGGCGGCAGGAGCAGGTAAGTTATGTTTGTGTATGTGATGTGTGTGTGTTTATGTTAGTGTTATACTGTCTGCTGAGCACTGTATCTAATCCTCCTACACTGTGCATTCGCTCAGAAAATGGCGGCACACAGTGTAGGAGGTTTGAACCTTCAACCCCCTCCTTTCTCCTGGCACTAGCCAGGATAAAGGAGGGGGGATTCTGTGAGGACACTAGAGTGAGTGTGTCTACTACAAATTTGCAGCATAAGGCAATGAGGTTGCTTTACCAAATGCCAATGCGGCAATTTTGGGAATTGCTCCCACTAGTGACCAGCACATGGAAATGTTATAAATTAGAATCTCATTTATAATATTTCCTGACTTGTGAAAAAAATGAAAAATTAAAACAATGTGTAATTACTTATGTACTAACTGTTTAACTGAAAACAATTAAATAAAATTTCTAGTGACACATTCCCTTTAATACTGGCGTTTCATACACCAGTCCTATTAAACAGTTTGCTGGAGTAAGATGCAGCACATTTATTAACAGGCGAACGACTCTTAATAAATGTGTTGCATCTTTTAGCTGCAACGCGGCCTGTCATCAGTACTTTCTACATGCTGCGGCCTGCTGTAAGAGCCTGAGGGGATCCGGGAGGGAGAATCGGAGTGGTGAGGTAAGTACATTTTTAAAATGTATTTTATTGTCTGATTGGGGGGCAAACAGTCTGATTGGGGGGGGGGTATGGGTCTGGCACGGAACTTTGCCTTGTTACGCCCCCCAGAGATAAATCTGGGCCGCACTATACATATAGATTTCTGCTATAATTTACATCAGTTACTGGCGTAAATTATTGTAAAATTGTTGGCCATTTCTGCTAAGCCCCGCCCATTTTTTGCACCCCAAAAATGTCAACATTTGTGTATTTTAGTAAACTGTTGTAGAAAGGTTAATATATTCCCCCCAAAGGCTACAGACCGTAATACAATATCTTAACCCCTTCCCTCTTTAGCCACTTTTGACCTTCCTGACCGAGCCTCATTTTTCAAATCTGACATGTTTCACTTTATGTGGTAATAACGTCGGAATGCTTTTAGCTATCCAAGCGATTCTGAGATTGTTTTCTCGTGACACATTGGACTTGATGTTACTGGCAAAATTTGCTCGATATGTTCAATATTTAATTGTGAAAAACACCAAAATTTAGCGAAAAATTGCAAACATTTGCATTTTTCTCAACTTAAATGTATCTGCTTGTAAGACAGGCAGTTATAACACACAAAATGGTTGCTAACTAACATCCCCCATATGTCTACTTTAGATTGGCATCGTTTTTTGAACATCCTTTTATTTTTCTAGGACGTTACAAGGCTTAGAACTTTAGCAGCAATTTCTCACTTTTTCAAGAAAATGTCAAAAGGCTATTTTTACAGGGGCCAGTTCACTTGTGAAGTGGCTTTGAGGGCCTTATATTTTAGAAACTCAAAAAAAGTCACCCCATTTTGAAACTTTCACCCCTCAAAGTATTCAAAACAGCATTTAGAAAATTTCTTAACCCTTTCAACTTTTCACAGGAATTAAAGCAAAGTAGGGGTGAAATTTACAAATTTCATATTTTTTTGAAGAAATTAATTTTTAATCCAATTTTCTTTATAACACAGAAAGTTTTACAACAGAAATGCAATTCAATATTTATTGCCCAGATTCTGCGGTTTTAGGAAATATCCCACATGTGGCTGTAGCTGCTACTGGACTGAAGCACCGGCCTCAGAAGCAAAGGAGCACCTAGAGGATTTTGGGGCCTTATTTTTATTTGAATATATTTTAGGCACCATGTCAGGTTTCAAGGGCTCTTGCGGTGCCAAAACAGTGGAAATCCCCCAAAAGTGATCCCATTTGAGAAACTACACACCTCAAGGAAATTATCTAGGGGTATACTGAGTCTTTTGACCCCCCAGGTTTTTTGCAGAAATTATTGGAAGTAGGCCCTGAAAATTTCCGCAAAGACTGAAGGAGAAAAAGCACCGGAAAATTTGTAAAGCAATTTCTCCCGAGTAAAACAGTACCCCACATGTGGTAATAAACGACTGTTTGGACACATGGCAGGGCTTAGAACGGATGGAGCACCATTTGGCTTTTGGAGTTCACATTTAGCAGGAATGGTTTGCGGAGGCCATGTCACATTTGCAAAGCCCCTGAAGGGCAAAACAATGAAAACGCCCAAATAGTGACTCCATTTAGGAAACAACACCCCTTGAGGAATCCATCTAGGATTATTGTGAACATTTTGACCCCATAGATGTTTCATAGAATTTATTTGAATTGGGCAGTGAAAATAAAAACAATCCTTTTTCTTCAATAAGACGTAGCTTTACCGCAAATTTTTTTGTTTTCTCAACAAATAATGGAAAAAAAGAACAAAACATTTGTAAAGCAATTTCTCCCGAGTACGGCAATACCCCATATGTGGTCATAAACTGCTGTTTGGGCACACGGCAAGGCTCAGAAAGGAAGGAGCGCCATTTGGAGTGCAGATTTTGCTGGATTGGTTTCTGGGCACCTGTGGGACCAAAACTGTGGAAACCCCCCAGTAGTGACCACATTTTGGAAACTACACCCCTCAATGCATTTACCTAGGGGTGTAGTAAGCATGTTAACCCTGCAGGTGTTTTGTAGAAATTAGTGTGCACTCGATGTTGCAGAGTGAAAATGGGATTTTTTTTTCCATATATATGCCAATATGTGGTGCCCAGATTGTGCCACCATAACATGACAGCTCTCTAATTATTATGCTGGGTTTCCTGGTTTTAGAAACACCCTTCATGTGGCCCTAATCTTTTGCCGAACATTCGACCAGGCTCAGGAGTGAAAGCGCACCATGCGAAATCGAGGCCTAATTTGGCGATTTATAAAGTATTGTATCACAATTGCAGAGGCTCAGATGTGAAATAATAAAAAGAAAGCCCTGAGAAGTGACCCCATTTGGAAACTGCACCCCTCAAGGCATCTATTAAGGGGTGTAGTGAGCATTTTCACCCACAGGTATTTTCCATAAATGATTGTGCTGCGGATGGTGCAAAGTAAAAATTGATATTTTTTCCTAGAAATGCCATTTCAATGGCAAATATGTCATGCCCAGCTTATGTCACTGGAGACACACACCCCAAAAATTGTTAAAAGGGTTCTCCCGGGTATGACGATGCCATATATGTGGAAGGAAACTGCTGTTTGGGCACACTGTAGGGTTCAGATGGGTGGGAGCGTCATTTGGCTTTTGGAGCGTGGAATTTGCTTGGTAATTGTTTGGAGAGTTTCCGTTTATAATGTGGGGCATATGTGAGCTGGGCAGAGTATATCAGGGATACAATACAACCTATAAATTGGAGTCTAGCACAAGAACAATGAGTAAAACAATGAAAGTTTAATGGATCAATTAAAATGAACAGACATATATAACAACATAGAGATGAATACCACATGAAGAAGATGGACAACCAGAAATAAAGGAGTATAAAGCGGCACTGTGTACATAGGCTAAGGCACAGCTGTAATACAATGTATTGATAACAACCAATGTGCAAACAGCCGAATATCAAACACTGAAAAACCGCTGGGTAATGTATACAATAGTGAGGAGTATGCTGTAAGATGTCTCAATGTAAGTAACTGGGACAAAAGCCCATAAGTAGTGCAATTCCGAGACTACAGCTCCATAAAATGTCATAATACGACAATGAATGCATATCTCTTACCCATGATGACGTGACTGGTGTCCTCCCCGACGCGCGTTTCGGCCCGGAAGCCTTCGTCTGGGGGTGGTGTCATGAAGTGACCTACGGCCTTATAAATAACCCCCCGCCAATCCCCAAAGGGGAAAGAAATACAGTTCCCGAGCGACTGTGCACTCAATCTCACGGACCGGCAAAAGAGCATCCGGGTCACAGACCCGGAAGCCGACAGTATGGAACCCACGTGTCAGGCGTCCGGGTCAGGAACAGGAGGCCAGGGGCCGAAAGCCGGAGCGCGACATCGCGCATGCGCACAGTAGGACTAGTAATATTGCAGAGGATACTGGCAACAACACGCAGCGCCCACTAGGGGCGCGCAATGAGAACCGAACCCGAGATTTAAAACATAAAACCCACAGATAATAATTCAATGAGAATAGCTGTCCCTATCCTTTCCCTAACTAGTATAATACAAGAGGGGAAGGGCATAAAAAAGGGGGAAAAGAAAGAAAGGGGAAAAGAAAAAGTTCATCGGCCTGTACCGAAAGGTAATGTTGAGGAGTCAAAAAATATATAAACAAATAAATAAATAATAAATGAAAAAAGAATATGCATAAGTGTAAATATAATGCATGATGCAACTAAATACTATATAGAATGGCTAAAAAACCATGGTTTTGAGTGTTACGCATCATTACTGCATGCATGACCCATGCCAAAGACCGAATTACACATGTTGCGGTGCCAGATGCACCCCAGCGTCTGTTGCCAGATGGCATGTATTTTATGAGTCTATCGATATGCCCATAATGAAACACACTATAATGGCCGTGTAATGGAGATATACACGTATTATTGATTAACAACTATACGAAGTGTGTTTATCTATATGTTAAAAAGTACAGTCAATTACATAATGTTAAATAAATGTAAAACATGTGAAAAAAACCCGCATGGATGTCAATATTAAGCCAATATATATATATATATACACATCACCTTAGTGCTGATGCATTTACGTGTATATGTGTTACATAGCTGGCCATATCATGGCTAGTAGTTGATGACAGAACTATAGACGGACTGCAAAAACAGCCCATATGTTGTAATAAACTAGTGGATGTGAGACATGTGAGCGTGCGAGGAACAAACAATGACCAGGGAATTTACAGACTACGGCCATGATCAATAAACACTGAACAAGTGACATGACAAAGCTTGGTGGCTAAAATAATACAGATATGGGTATGAAATGTTAAAAGTGAAATATGAGTAAATGTTGGTGAGTGATACAAGCAAAATATCAAAACCAATGATAATGAGTGATAAGTACCCGTAATATAAAACAATAATAATACTGTGCAGTGACCAATACTTTAATAAAAAGGACATGACAACAAGTGACGAAACAATCATAAGTGAAGTATATAGTGTTATATAGATGTCCAAAACATCATCGAGGATGAAGTTGCCATCAGTGCAACAAACGTAGGTGCCCCCACCCGTATCCCTTATATAATTAGTGCAAGTTTTATACATCACAAATTATTGCATACATACAAAAACAAGCACTTGATGGATTAACATCACTAAATATGACAAAAAATATAAAAATATTAAAAATACCACTTGATAAAATTTGTGAGGTTAATACATCATAGAATGTCTGTCAGACATGAAACATTGACAACCAGCAATCATACCACACCAGTGGTGGTGCAATAGAAAAAAGATCACAATAACAGCTATATAGTGTATACCCACGTAGAGGGATGCAGCATATTGTTATCTACTCAAACCAAACAATAGGAAAATGAATACAAAAATAAATAAAAAAATGACATACAGGCTGGAACAGATACAGAGTGGGTATATTCAAGTGTTGGGCCAGGATGAAAATTCATGCTGCCAGGATGCGTCGTCCACAGAGCATACATCGGCCTGTTAAGCACCCATTGGATGGTGGAGGAAGAGAAGTCGTCATAGGCGCAGAAGGTCAGTAGAATGTCATGTCGCAGCACGTACACCATATGCAAATGGCAATCTAGGACAACTAAAAGCAGTCATATGTTAAAAAATGGCTATTGCTGTACACATAACACATTAGTTAAAAACAAAACAACACCGTGAGAGATCCCCACACCCCTATAGGAAAGCTGCAAACCCAAGGGTTTCATTCAAAGCCTTTGGTTGTAGTGTTTTGAGTTTCCAAATCCACTTGGATTCTACTCGCAATAAATTTTGCATTAGCGAACCACCTCTCAAATTAAGCTCCACATGATCAATACCTTTAATTTTCAGGTCCTTGAATGCACAATTGTGATACAGGAAGAAATGTCGTGGCAGAGTTTTCAGAAGATCAATATTGTCAGGAGACGTCCCCCTGGCTGCCTCAATGCTATTGACGTGTTCCCTCGTTCTTAATTTAAGTTCTCTTGTTGTGAGGCCTATATAGATTTTTGGACAAGGGCAGCATGCATAATAAATCACTCCCTTTGTGTTGCAGTTGATGGGCCAGGTGATCTTGTAGGTTTTATCACCCAAAGAGTTAATGATTCCAACATACGCTTAACGTGGAAGGTCAATCGTGATGCCATTGATTTTCTGGACATACTGATTAAGCGTGATGATGTCGGTTATGTTCAGACTGATGTACACCGGAAGGACACATCGGTCAACTCA
Organism: Rhinoderma darwinii; assembly: GCF_050947455.1. Taxonomy (NCBI): domain Eukaryota; kingdom Metazoa; phylum Chordata; class Amphibia; order Anura; family Rhinodermatidae; genus Rhinoderma; species Rhinoderma darwinii. The sequence continues at coordinate 54,254 of NW_027461853.1, read as the reverse complement.
TACCTGCATGCTTCCTCGTCACATCCTAGACACATGATCAACTCGATCCCGATCGGCCAATTCCTAAGGATCAGGAGATTATGTTCTTCCAGAGATGATTTTGAGAAACAGGCATCTGACCTTAAACAACGGTTTCTGGATAGAGGCTACACTAAAAGATGCATCAATAAGGCATACGAGAGGGCATGTAGGTCCACGCGGATCCAATTACTCCACCCTGTCACCAAGAAATCAGAGGATCTTCAAATCAGGTATGTAACTCAAAACCATGGTTTTTTAGCCATTCTATATAGTATTTAGTTGCATCATGCATTATATTTACACTTATGCATATTCTTTTTTCATTTATTATTTATTTATTTGTTTATATATTTTTTGACTCCTCAACATTACCTTTCGGTACAGGCCGATGAACTTTTTCTTTTCCCCTTTCTTTCTTTTCCCCCTTTTTTATGCCCTTCCCCTCTTGTATTATACTAGTTAGGGAAAGGATAGGGACAGCTATTCTCATTGAATTATTATCTGTGGGTTTTATGTTTTAAATCTCGGGTTCGGTTCTCATTGCGCGCCCCTAGTGAGCGCTGCGTGTTGTTGCCAGTATCCTCTGCAATATTACTAGTCCTACTGTGCGCATGCGCGATGTCGCGCTCCGGCTTTCGGCCCCTGGCCTCCTGTTCCTGACCCGGACGCCTGACACGTGGGTTCCATACTGTCGGCTTCCGGGTCTGTGACCCGGATGCTCTTTTGCCGGTCCGTGAGATTGAGTGCACAGTCGCTCGGGAACTGTATTTCTTTCCCCTTTGGGGATTGGCGGGGGGTTATTTATAAGGCCGTAGGTCACTTCATGACACCACCCCCAGACGAAGGCTTCCGGGCCGAAACGCGCGTCGGGGAGGACACCAGTCACGTCATCATGGGTAAGAGATATGCATTAATTGTCGTATTATGACATTTTATGGAGCTGTAGTCTCGTAATTGCACTACTTATGGGCTTTTGTCCCAGTTACTTACATTGAGACATCTTACAGCATACTCCTCACTATTGTATACATTACCCAGCGGTTTTTCAGTGTTTGATATTTGGCTGTTTGCACATCAATTGTTATCAATACATTGTATTACAGCTGTGCCTTAGCCTATGTACACAGTGCCGCTTTATACTCCTTTATTTCTGGTTGTCCATCTTCTTCATGTGGTAATCATCTCTATGTTGTTATATATGTCTGTTCATTTTAATTGATCCATTAAACTTTCATTGTTTTACTCATTGTTCTTGTGCTAGACTCCAATTTATAGGTTGTATTGTTTATTCAGCGGGTGCACCGTTATAACCATGTCCTTTCACGGGCCTGAGGCCCGGCTCCCTGGAGAGTCCACACATTCATTATTTAAAGGTTATACTCTACGTATCTTCTAGGGAGCCCTTTGGTGTCCTCCATTTAGGTATAGTAGAGTATATCAGGGGCATAGTCAGGGGGTATAATAATAGGGTAAAAAAACAATAAAATAATCCATTTATGTGTGTTACGCTGTGAAGCAATCCTTCCTGCACAGGCCGGTGTCGCACTGATATATGGCGCCCTTTCTTATCCCCCTTTTGGTCCGCATATTTGCAGTTTGGGGAATTTTGCTGTGAAGTGTTGTCCTGGTATAATACGGGCACCCTCGCTTCCAGCGGATATGTTTGGGCCCTCCCCTTCCTGGTTCCCTAATTTTAGATCCTTGATAAATCGCCTCTTGAAACAGAAGAAATGCTCCCCTCGGGCACAACTGCATATTTTTTATTTCCTGACTTATTGGAGCCATAACTAATTTTATTTTTTCATAGACGTAGCGGTATGAGGGCTGTTTTTTTGCGGGGCGAGCTGTAACGATTATTGGTACCATTTTGGGGTACATGCGACTTTTTTGATCACCTTTTATCCTATTTTTTGGGAGGCCAGGTAAACAAAAAAACGCAATTCTGGCACAGCTTTTTTATTTTTTTTTATACAGTGTTCACCATGCGTTATAAATTACCTGTTAACTTTATTCTGTGGGTCCGTACAATTCCGGCAATACCTAATTTATAGAACTTTTTTATGTTTTACAACTTTTTGCACAATAAAATTGCTTTTGTAAAAAGAATGTATTTTTTCTGTCGCCAAGTTGTGAGAACCATAACTTTCCAATTTTTTTGTCGACGGAGCTGTATGAGGGCTTGTTTTTTGCGAGACGAGCTATAGTTTTTATAGGTACCATTTTTGGATACTTGCGACTTTTTGATCACTTTTTATTGTAATATTTGTAGGGCAAAGTGACCAAAAAACAGAAACTCGGGTATAGTTTTTTACGTTTTTTTTTACGCTGTTCACCGTGTGCAATAAATAATATAATATTTTGATACCTCAGGTCGTTACGGTCGCGGCAATACCAAATACGTATGGTTTATAATTTTTTTTCAATAATAAAGGACTTGATAAGAGAAATAGGGCGATTGTGTTTTATTTTATTACTTGAAACTTTTATTGTTTTCAAACTTCTATTTTTTTTTTACACTTTTTTATACTTTCTTTTACACTTTCTTTCAAGTCCCACTAGGGGACTTGAAGTTCCAACTGTCTAATGTTTTTTTTCTAATACTTTGCACTACCTACGTAGTGCAATGTATTAGATCTGTCAGTTATTCACTGACAGCAAGCCGATTAGGCTTCGCCTCCCGGCAGGGCCTAATCGGCTTCCGTAATGACATAGCAGGAGGCCATTGTGTCTCCTGTTGCCATAGCAGCAGTCACCAGTCCTGATTGCCTGTCATGGCTGGTGATCTGCTAGTAACCACTACGATGCAGTAATCGCTTTCGATTGCTGCATCGAGGGGGTTAATGGCAGGGATCGGAGCTAGCTCCGGTTCCTGACATTACAGGTGGATGCCATCTTTCCGGCGGCTATGGAAGCGGATCAGGCTCCGCCGCCGGGCGGATCTTGACCGTCTTCTGTATTAGGCAGACTGGGAGGCCAGTATTAGGCCTCTGGTTACCATTGCAGCCACCGGAACCCCGGCAATTTCATTGCTGGGGTTCCGATGAGCTGCAAACACCTTAAGGGGTTAATGGTGGGGATCAAAGCTAATTTCGGTCCCCGCCATTACATCCGGATCTCAGCTGTAAGATACAGCTGAGATCCGGGGATGATGGCACCGACTCAGCTTCTGGGCCGTTGCCAAACATTTGGCGTATGGATACGGCAATTTGCGGGATGTCATAGCTTTCCATGGCGTACCCATATGGCAAATGTCGGGAAGGGGTTAATGTAAGGATGTGTACACTCAATTGTGCAGCAACGCTTGTTGTCTCCATTCTATGTCAGTGTGGGAAGTAGATGTCCGGCCTTATGATTTTGTGATATGTGATAGACCCAGAATCCCAATCACCAAACCAAAGAATGCAAAATAAAGACACAAAACATTATAATTGGGTGTTAAATGGTCAAAACTTTTATTATATTATATGACCAAACCCAAAATGGCAAACCTCCGACTCACGAAGAGTCACCCTCCAGCACGCAGGAAAGGAAAAACCCCCTGTGGGGGAAACCTCTAGGGAAACCATGGCTGGAGGATTGCCCTTCCTCTGGGCTTAGAAGGGGCCAAAATATCATTTGTAACAGAATTTGTACATTTTCTCAGATTTTCAAGGAAAGACATTACAATGAACGAACGACATAAAACACATAAATCGGCTGATCTGGTTGGCTAGGCGGATGTCTCTCTTCCTGGGCACCCATTAAAATTAATGGGCGATTTACGGATGAGACGGGTCCTCCAGATGCCTCCTTGTATCACCTGTCTCCGCTCTGGCTAATAGAGGGGGATCTCCTGCTGGAAACCCCCCTCTATTACAGACAACCCGTGTGAAGAGGATGGCATCACTGTGATGAAGAAGTGGTCTGGGGTGAAGGGTTTCCCTGCTAGAACCTCCAAATTACATCAGGTCGGTATTGGTGGGGAAGTCAAGCTCAAGGTCCTCAGTCCCATCCAATATGGCGCTGAATGTGGCAGTAAAACCTTCTAATATGGAATCTTCTTTATGTCATAAACATTTGTATTTATGACATCAGCACCTTCATCATCATTACTACAGGAGTTTATTACCTCTGCACAACTCATACATTGTGACGTCACCCACAGTGGTCTGAAGTGTTAACCTTTTACTGACTGGCAGTGTACTTACCACAGAGGCCATAAAGCTGAATAGAACATATCAGCGGCCATAAAGGAAAAGGGATAATGCAGGGAGCATCTCCGCACAAGAACAATCCATGACAAAGGGTTGTCCAGGATAAGATAACTTGTCTGCTTTCTCCAAACACCAGCACCACACCTGTCCATAGGTTGTGTGTGGTATTACAGCTCATTACCATTCACTTCAATGGAGCTAACCTGCAATACCAGATACAACCTGTGGATAGGTGTGGTGCTGTTTTTGGAAGAAAGCAGCCATATTTTTCTAATCCTGCACAGTTCCTGTAAGAAATAGTTCAAAAAAAGGGGGGGAGAAAATAAATTAAAAAAAGGTAAAAAGAGGAACTCTGAGGTAAAAGAAATCAAACTAGACTGAAAGGAGTCTGCTGGAGGTGCCAGATGGAAAGACAGATTTCTGCCATGGGGACCAGATTAGTTGAAATGTATCTTGAAGGGGGGCTTCAGAGAGTGGGTTTTAACCCCTTCCTGCCCTATGAAGTGCTGTTGCATTGAAAAACTATGCACTTCATCTTCGAATTCAGCGTCACAAAAACAAATTATTTTGTAAAAAATAAAACTATATAAATTTGGTATCGCCATAATCGTAACGACCCGCAGAATCAAGTTATCATGCAATTCATGCCGCCCGATGAACACTGTAAAATCAAAACAGAAATGGCGGAATTACAGGTTTTTTAAAATATATTATATGGTACATTAGGCCGCAGGGTAAATTCCACATAAACAGCGCCATTCATCGGTTAACTGTTTAAATGATACCAGTTCAAGTGACCTTTATCGAAAAACACCATAATAATTTTTTTACAATTAACCTTCTAATTGGGCCTAACATGTGTGATACTGTCTGCTAAGCCGTTGTATCTAAGCATATTATATGTGATACTGTCTGCTAAGCCGTTGTATCTAAGCAGACCTAAGTAGACAAAAGTCGATGGTCCAGCACAGTCAGGTTTAAAACAGAACGTAGTTCCAATTTTATGTGGATAGTTAAAACAAGATCATTCCCGAATGCAAGGGTGAAAATGTAGGTAAGGTGCCTACGCGTTTCAGACGTATACCACGTCCTTCCTCATGGCTTTAATGCTAACAACTAAATGTCAGAACGAGGTTTATATCCTGTTGCCAACAGGTGAAAATTAGTGATGTCACAGAAAAGTGGTGCTGTCCAGCATAGTAGTGCTGAACTAGGGAGACGCCTATAAAGCATCAGTATTCTATGAATAAAAGCTATCCAGCACGGTGGAGCTGTCCAGCAGAAGTGGGTGGAGCTGTCCAGCAGAAGTGGGTGGAGCTGTCCAGCAGAAGTGGTGCTGAAACAGAGAGACGGTGATAGTACATCACTGCTCCACTAGTAAGTTGTGTGCTTACAGCATTGGTTGATGGCTAGTAATAAATAATAAGATGAGGGATAACAATGATCCAAATCTATCCTAGAGTAGTGGATAGAATATTAATGCTTATTTCTGTTTATTAGGCTGTCGGATATGAACCTCTGAAATACTCACATCGAAAAATTAAAACATATTTAGACGCTAAAAAATACATGATATTAAACAGTTTAAGACAATACATGAACTGGAAAGAAGGGGAATTATGTATTGGTCTTCAAGGATAATTAGTATTGGAAAATGTGTTTTCCTTTGTATACTAGACCGTCAAACGGGAAATCTGGTGGGGGAAGGACCCGTTAATATGGATAATTAGGTGTCATCTGTAAAAGCCATGAACATTAACAGGTATTATTGATTATTAGGCCATATTAGATTCTGCCAATCATTTCATAGATTCTTTTACTAATAGTGGAGCATTAATTCTTTTTTTAGGTTCAAACCTTTAGGAAACCTGGTTTTTAGTGTAAATATCCAGTATGCTTCACGTGATAAGATTTGATGTTTGATGTTCCCCCCTCTGGTTGGAGTTTTGACTTTTTTTCTGGCATAACATCTCAGACTTATAATTGATCTATTATGGAAGGTTATGAAATGTTTTACAACATTGGAGATATTGGTGAGGTTGGGATTTCTTATATAGTCCAAATGTTCTAGTATCCTAGTTTTACATTTGCGGCTGGTGCAACCTACATACATTAGATTGCATTCCAAACACTCCACAATGTATATCACTGCCTCACTGTTGCAATTAATGTAAGTTTGAATTGAAAAATTTGTATTGTTATCTGAATCTCTGAAGTTCTTAGTGGGCTTGGCATATGAACAGATTTTACATGGATGCGAGCCGCATTTAAAGAAACCCGTATATTGAAGCCATGTCAGTTTGGGAATGTTTGAGGAAAATATAGAAGGAGACAACAGGTCACCTAGGGAAGGAGCTTTTCTGGACACCACACGACAACCATCCTTCAAAATATCTGACAGGGCCTCGTCTTACATTAGAATGGCTAAATTTTTATGGACGATTTTCTTGATTTCATTAAACTGACTACTGTGTTGTAACACCAAAGTAGGTACGTTTAGACCGGTATCTTTATTATTAGGTTTTGGCTCTAGAAGTAGATCTTGGGGCTTTGTTTCTACAATGAAGGTTGCTCTTTTGAGGGGCCATTCTGCATACCCTCTTTTGCATAGTCTCCTACTAATTTTCTGTTGTTCCACCCGGTAATTGGGGTCGTTACTACAATTTCTTTTTGCTCTGTACATTTCTCCCACTGGGATTGATGAGATGGTTTGTCTGGGGTGATCGCTTGTTGCATACAGGATGGTGTTCCCTGAAATCGGCTTACGATATGTTTTAGTATCAATTATTTCCCCTGCATGACCTGTGAGTTCTAGGTCCAGAAACTGGATAGCATCTTTTTGTGAAGAATAGGTAAATTTCAAGTTGAATTGGTTGTCATTAAGATAATTGATGACATTTGGGATATCTGACATATTGCCTTCCCATCTAAATAGCAGGTCGTCTATATACCTTGCATACCAGTTAATAGATCTGCCAAAAGGGTTATCACTAGAAAAAAAGAAAAGTTCCTCCCACCAGGCCATCACAAGATTAGCCAAAGAAGGGGAGAATTTAGCTCCCATTGATACTCCCTGTAGTTGTAGGTAAAACAACCCATCGGACTGGAAGAAATTGTGTGTCATCAGGAAGACAAGGACCTCTAGTGTATATGATTGTAGCTCAAAGCTGTAGTTGCTGTGTTTAAAAAGATGATATTCTAGTGCCCTACGGGCTATTTCATGTGGGATATTAGGATAGAGTGAGGTCACATCACAGCTCAGCCATGTAAATTTATTTTCCCATCTTTTTTTGTGAAATGAGCATAACACATCTCTGGTGTCACGTAAATGGCCTGGGGTTCTTAGTGCAAGGGGTTACATAGTTACATAGTTACATAGTTAGTACGGCTGAAAAAAGACACATGTCCATCAAGTTCAACCAAGGGAAGGGAAAAGGGAAGGAAAAATTTCTACACATAGGAGCTAATATTTTTTTGTTCTAGGAAATTATCTAACCCTTTTTTAAAGCCATCTACTGTCCCTGCTGTGACGGCTCCTGCGGTGTCTACTGTCCCTGCTGTGACCAGCTCCTGCGGTAGGCTATTCCATAAATTCTCAGTTCTCACGGTAATGAAGGCTTGTCGCCTCTGCAGCTTGAACCTTTTTTTCTCCAGACGGAGGGAGTGCCCCCTTGTTTTTTGAGGGGGTTTTACAAGGAACAGGATATCACCATATTTTTTGTATGTGGCATTAATATATTTATAGAAGTTAATCATGTCCCCCCTTAGTCTTCTTTTTTCAAGGCTAAATAGGTTTAATTCTTTTAATCTTTCCTCATAACTTAGATTCTCCGCGCCCCTTATTAGCTTCGTTGCTCTTCTTTGTATTTTTTCCAACTCCAGGGCATCCTTTCTATGAACTGGAGCCCAGAACTGAACTGCATATTCTAGATGAGGCCTCACTAATGCTTTGTAAAGTGGCATTATTACATCCCTGTCCCGCGAGTCCATGCCTCTTTTAATACACGACAATATCCTGCTGGCCTTTGAAGCAGCTGATTGACACTGCATGCTGTTATTGAGTTTATGATTTACAAGTACACCCAGATCCTTCTCAACAAGTGAATCCGCCAGTGTAGCGCCCCCTAGGACATATGATGCATGCAGGTTGTTGGTACCAAGATGCATAACTTTACATTTATCTACATTAAACTTCATTTGCCAAGTGGACGCCCAAACACTTAGTTTGTTTAAATCTGCCTGTAATTCATGAACATCTTCCATAGTCTGAACTATATTACATAGCTTGGTGTCATCTGCAAAAATAGAAATAGTGCTATTAATCCCATCCTCTATATCATTAATAAATAAGTTGAATAATAGTGGTCCCAGCACTGAACCCTGGGGTACACCACTTATAACCGGGGACCATTCAGAGAAGGAATCATTGACCACAACCCTCTGGATACGGTCCTTGAGCCAATTCTCAATCCAATTACAAACTATATTTTCTAAACCTATAGTCCTTAATTTACCCATTAGGCGTCTATGGGGGACAGTGTCAAATGCCTTTGCAAAGTCCAAAAACACTAAATCCACAGCGGCCCCTCTGTCTAGACTTCTGCTCACCTGTCATATAATCACTATATCCACAGTGGCCCCTCTGTCTAGGCTTCTGCTCACCTCTCATATAAACACTATATCCACAGCGGCCCCTCTGTCTAGACTTCTGCTCACCTCTTCATAAAAACAGATTAGGTTAGTTTGACAACTTCTGTCCTTAGTAAAACCGTGCTGGCTGTCGCTTATAATGCTATTTATTGTCACATAATCCTGTATATAGTCCCTCAATAGCCCCTCAAACATTTTCCCCACGATGGATGTTAAGCTTACTGGTCTATAATTACCCGGGGAAGACCTAGAGCCCTTTTTGAAAATAGGCACCACATTTGCCCTGCAGCAGTCCCTTGGCACTATACCAGTCACTAGAGATTCTCTGAATATTATGAAAAGGGGGACAGAAATAACTGAACTAAGCTCTTTAAGAACTCTAGGGTGTAACCCATCTGGTCCCGGAGCCTTGTGCACATTTATTTTATTTAATTTAGCTTGGACCATCTCTACATTCATCCAATTCAGTATATCAACTGATATATTAACAGCACTGGCACCGGCTACATCAGCTGCTCTTTCTTCTGTTGTATATACAGAGCTAAAGAACCCATTTAGTAACTCTGCCTTCTCTTGATCCCCTGTGATCAACTCCCCATTACCATTATCTAGGGGTCCTACATGTTCAGACCTGGGCTTTTTTGCATTTATATGCTTGAAGAATTTTTTAGGATTTGTTTTACTATCCTTGGCCACCTGCCTTTCATTTTGTATTTTTGCTAATTTTATTACATTTTTACAGATTTTATTAAGCTCTTTATATTTTACAAAGGCTACAGCTGTACCCTCAGATTTGTATTTTTTAAATGCCCTTTTTTTGTCATGTATTGCCCCTTTCACAGAAGGTGTAAGCCATGTGGGGTTTAATTTGAGTCGTTTATACTTATTACCTGTAGGAATACATTTTGCACTATAATAACTCAAAGTAGATTTGAAAATCTCCCATTTATCATTTGTCCCATTATTTGACATTAGTTCTTCCCAGTCTATATCCTGAATTGCAGCCCTCATCCTGGGGAAATTGGCTTTCTTAAAATTAAATGTTTTTGCCCTCCCAGCCTGCGTTTGTTTTTTACAGTATAGGTAAAATGTAACTATATTGTGATCACTGTTACCGAGGTTTTCACGAACATTGACATTCCCAACAAGATCTGCATTATTAGAAATGACCAGATCCAACAGAGCTTCACCTCTAGTCGGGTCTTCCACAAACTGGCCCATATAATTAAAATCTCCCATTATCGCTACAGTGCCCGCCTGTGCAGCCCGCTCCATCTGTTTATATATCTGACCTTCCATCTCCTCAGTTATATTGGGGGGTCTATAGATTACACCAAAAGTAATTTTTTCAGTGTTTACCTCCCTTTCTAGTTCCACCCACAAGGTTTCAACCTCCTCACAGTCTTCACCCACTATTGTCTCTTTCACACTCGCCTTCATATCACTTCTCACATACAGACATACACCACCACCTTTCCTATTTGTCCTGTCTTTCCGAAAAAGTGTAAAACCCTGTAGATTTACAGCCCAGTCATGTGAAGAGTCCAGCCATGTTTCAGCAACACCAACTATATCTATATTTTCTTCCAGTATCAAGGCCTCCAGCTCCCCCATTTTGCTTGCTAGACTTCTGGCATTTGTGAACATACACTTTAACTTGCCTGTCAGTTTTTCACTTTTATTATCAGAAATGTGATTTGACAAGGATGTGATGTGATGTAACAAGGAGTCTAGCCATTCAGAGAGTAAAACTGTTAGTGATCCTATCCCTGACACTATGGGGCACATAGGTGGGGAGTTTATGCCTTTATGAGTCTTGGGCAATGCGTGCATGATTGGAATTGAGGGACATTGGACCATAATATATTCTGCTTGCTTACTTGTTAATACGCCACTACCTAAACCATTAGTTTGTTGAGCTTTTTTTGCCATTTTCAGCTCTTTAGAGATATTAAAGTTCTTATTGCAACACTTCGAATTTTCAGATAGTGGCTGGAGATCCTTTTCAATTGCCCATTGAAATCTGTCCATAGAGTCTGTCCTGGATGCCAGAGGATAGAAGCTTGGATTTTTCGTAACAAAGTCCGCAGAAAAATGAATATTTCTTATAGGAAGTTCTGAGTTCAGACTCTCTAAGCATTGCATTGCCCATGTTCCTCAAACGATAGTGATCTATGGTCATGGATGTTTGTATTGGATTCTCTGAGATAAAAATCTTCGGAGTCTGTTGTCATTGAGAGCGTATTATAAAAATGCCTCTTTACTGTTAAATTCCTTACAAATCGATTAATGTCCAGTAGTGTGTTGAAAGTATCGAACAAGCGATTAGGGGCAAAATTGAGGCCCAACGACAGAACTTTGACTTGTGCTGGAGTCAGTTCGGATGAGTAAAGGTTGATCACATTAATGCTGAGTGTGGATTCCTGCGGTTTTGTTCCTGGTCTGTTTGGGTGATGTTTCCTACCGCCCCTCCTTTCCCGTTTTTTTACTTCCTTGGTTTGCTGACTGGTTGGTATCTTTCGGAGTATAGGTTCCTAGAGTTATCACTATCTGAGGCTTCATTAAATCCTTCAATTGAATCAGGTTCCGAGGAGCTGAAACTGACTCTATTCAGACATACTTAGCGTTGGTGGCAGAAGCAGGAGCCATAGCAGGTCGTTGGAGGAGAGAGACAGGACAGGGGAGGTGAGCCAGTTCCTGGTGGTGTGGGAGGCAGGCATGCAGGTCCCAGCTGGTGGTGAGGTCATCTTCAGCTAGCTCCAGCTAGCTTTGGCTCCTGAGCGTACCGACGCAGGGCTATTTAACCCTGTCGGTACGCTCGTAGCGGGGGATGTGGTGCTTGCCCCTGGCTAGCATGGGTCGGCATGGTGATAATGTATCACCAGCCGACTCATGAGCGCCCGCACGAGACAGTCCGTGCGTGCGGGAGACTTGAAATGGAGACAGGGGATAACTATCCCTGGTCTCCATGGTTTCCAAACAAAGCAGGGCCATGCTAATTGTCCTGCATTGCTTAGAACCGCATCCATGACCAGGGCTGTTGTTGTTACAGCCCTGGCTCATGATACATTATATGTTATATGTTTTATACACACATTATATATATATATACAGAAAAACAAAAAAGATCCAGCAGCACCGGTTGAAGGATGTGGGTGCAGGCCCCAGGGAGCAGATCAAGCTCTCAATATCAACAGAGATCCAAAAAATAGGCAGCACACCGTAGAAATTTAGTGAAAAAGAGGGTACTTTATTAACCCGAAGTGCGACGTTTCAGCTCTATCCACTAGAGCCTTTGTCAAGGCTTGAGAAAGGCTCTAGTGGATAGAGCTGAAACGTCGCACTTTGGGTTAATAAAGTACCCTCTTTTTCACTAAATTTCTACGGTGTGCTGCCTATTTTTTGGATCTCTATATATATATATACATATACACTGTATATATACACACATATACATACACACTATATATATATATATATATATATATATATATATATATATATATATATATATAGGGACACTTCCCTTTACAATCCCCCTGTTGTCGGGGACTCGACAATGCAATTTGGGGAAGTGTTTGTGGGGTTCTATTTACCCCCTCAACCTCCCTGGTTACTGGTAATGGTCTGAGATGGAAGGAAGTATACTATTGGACCTAGATACTCGACATCAGCTATCTCCTCAAGGACACCTTCCCGCCAGTCCTCTGACTCTGGAGTCTAGTGTCCAAAGAAACGAAACCTCAAAGTTCACAGAATGAAGATGAAATTAAATCTCCTAGTCCATAGAACGAAGTTGAGATAAAACTCACAGTCCATAGAACAAAGCCTCGAAGCTCTATCTGTGGGGTGGAGCATTGCCTTCCATTTCCCCTCTAACATTCAATCCATCATCATATTGACCATACCAGTTCTCAGGTTGAGGTGGCAAATACCTACAAGCGTTTGTGTGTACCTTACCTGTCCCTAAGGGTTCCTACACACTACCCAATCATACAAACAAAGTGAAAAATAACCAAACATACAAAAATATTCCCCCCCAAACCATAGGTATATGTACATATAGAGATTCATGCTCAAACAGCATCTCTCACTACCCCTCCATAAACACGAGAAAGGTCCACATGTAAATGGGGTGACTACAGGCTGTACATATATGCCCGCCTACACGTACATACTCACTCACTGTGGGACGGGCACGTCCTCACTGAGTATGCCTATGTTGGGGACACATATCAACACCTGGAATGTCTATATGTCTGAACCTAAAAAAAGAATTAATGCTCCACTATTAGCAAAAGAATCTATGAAATGATCGGCAGAATTTAATATGGCCTAATAATCAATAATACCTGTTAATGTTCATGGCTTTTACAGATGACACCTAATTATCCATATTAACGGGTCCTTCCCCCACCAGATTTCCCGTTAACCAATTGACGGTCTAGTATACAAAGGAAAACAAATTTTCCAATACTAATTATCCTTGAAGACCAATACATAATTCCCCTTCTTTCCAGTTCATGTATTGTCTTAAACTGTTTAATATCATGTATTTTTTAGCGTCTAATTATGTTTTAATTTTTCGATGTGAGTATTTCAGAGGTTCATATCCGACAGCCTAATAAACAGAAATTAGCATTAATATTCTATCCACTACTCTAGGATAGTTTTGGATCATTATTATCCCTCATCTTATTATTTATTACTAGCCATCAACCAATGCTGTAAGCACACAACTTACTAGTGGAGCAGTGATGTTCTATCACCGGCTCTCTGTTTCAGCACCACTTCTGCTGGACAGCTCCACCCACTTCTGCTGGACAGCTCCACCCACTTCTGCTGGACAGCTCCACCCACTTCTGCTGGACAGCTCCACCGTGCTGGATAGCTTTTATTCACAGAATGCTGATGCCCTATAGGCGTCTCCCTAGTTCAGCACTACTATGCTGGACAGCACCACTTTTCTGTGACATCACTCATTTTCACCTGTTGGCAACCGGATATAAACCTCGTTCTGACATTCAGTTGTTAGCATTAAAGCCATGAGGAAGGACGTGGTATACGTCTGAAACGCGTAGGCACCTTACCTACATTTTCACCCTTGCATTCGGGAATGATCTTGTTTTAACTATCCAAATAAAATTGGAACTACGTTCTGTTTTAAACTTGACTGCGCTGGACCATCTACTTTTGTCCCCTTTTTTCCAGACCCATATATACCCAGTACAGATATTGTTGTAGATTTCACGTGCAGCCCTATGTAACACCTCTGATAACACAGTGATAGCTCTCTGAGTACAGATAATGCAGTAGATGTTACCTGTAGTCCTATGTAACACCACAGATAACACAGTAATAACGGAGTACAGATAATGTAGTAGTGTTACCTGCAGTCCTATGTAACACCACAGATAACACAGTGATAACTCTCTGAGTACAGATAATGTAGTAGATGTTACCTGCAGTCCTATGTAACACCACAGATAACACAGTGATAACTCTCTGAGTACAGATAATGTAGTAGATGTTACCTGCAGTCCTATGTAACATGACAGATAGCACACAGTGATAACTCTCTGAGTACAGATAATGTAGTAGATGTTACCTGCAGTCCTATGTAACACCACAGATAACACAGTGATAACTCCCTGAGTACAGATAATGTAGTAGATGTTACCTGCAGTCCTATGTAACACCACAGATAACACAGTGATAACTCCCTGAGTACAGATAATGTAGTAGATGTTACCTGCAGTCCTATGTAACACCACAGATAACACAGTGATAACTCTCTGAGTACAGATAATATAGTAGATGTAAGAGACAAACACATGCAGAGACACAGAGACAGACACGCACACATACACACACACACACACACACACACACACACACACACACACACACACACACTGTAACATATACACATACAAACACAGACACATACTGTATACACACTACACACACATATACACACAGACACTCACCATGTATCCTTGCTGACAGGCTCACAAGTTTCTTTCAGGACAGGAGCTTCCTCCTCTGCTTCTCGGCTGTTATTTACTCCGTGTGTGTAACAGCAGAGCACAGAGTAGAGGCAGAGCCCAGTGGCACCCCCTACATGCTGGGAGGGTGCAACAAGGGAGTGGACCGGTCCAGTCCCCTGACCTGAGTCATCTGACCTCATGTCACTGACGTGAGGTCAAGTGACAGGTAGGGTGATTGCACTGGTCCACTCCCTGGCCGTCACAGACCTCAGTCAGAACGACGCTGCATGATTTCCTGGCTCTTCCTAAAGCTGCTGCAGGTGTCCGACATACAGGGCGCCTATCAGCAGCGATCAGCTGCTCTGCGGCGCCCCCCCCCTTCCCTACAACTTAGTTGCGCCCGGGGCACATGCCTCACCTGCCCCCCCTAGCTACGCCCCTGCACATAGGATACATGCTGCACACACCACTCACACATAGGATACATGCTGTACACGCCACCCACACATAGGATACATGCTGTACACGCCACTCACACATAGGATACATGCTGTACTCGCCACTCACACATAGGATACATGCTGTACACGCCACTCACACATAGGATACATGCTGTACACGCCACTCACACATAGGATACATGCTGTACAGGCCACTCACACATAGGATACATGCTGTACACGTCACTCACACATAAGATACCTGCTGCACACGCCACTCACACATAGAATACATGCTGTACACGCCACTCACACATAGGATACATGCTGTACATGCCACTCACACATAGGATAAATGCTGTACACGCCACTCACACATAGGATACATGCTGTACACGCCACTCACACCACACGCCACTCACACATAGGATAAATACTGTACACACCACTTACATATAGGACACATGCTGTACACGCCACTCACACAGGATACATGCTGCACACACCACTCACACATAGGATACATGCTGTACAGGCCACTCACACATAGGATACATGCTGTACACGCCACTCACACATAGGATACATGCTGTACACGTCACTCACACATAAGATACCTGCTGCACACGCCACTCACACATAGAATACATGCTGTACACGCCACTCACACATAGGATACATGCTGTACAGGCCACTCACACATAGGATACATGCTGCACACGCCACTCACACATAGGATACATGCTGTACATGCCACTCACACATAGGATAAATGCTGTACACGCCACTCACACATAGGATACATGCTGTACACGCCACTCACACCACACGCCACTCACACATAGGATAAATACTGTACACACCACTTACATATAGGACACATGCTGTACACGCCACTCACACAGGATACATGCTGCACACACCACTCACACATAGGATACATGCTGTACAGGCCACTCACACATAGGATACATGCTGTACACACCACTCACACATAGGATACATGATGTACACACCACTCACACATAGGATACATGCTGCATACGCCACTCACACATAGGATACATGCTGTACACACCACTCACACATAGGATACATGCTGTACACGCCACTCACTCAGGATACATGCTGTACACGCCACTCACACATAGTACACATGCTGTACAGGCCACTCACACATAGGACACAAGCTGTACATGCCACTCACACATAGGATACATGCTGCACACGCCACTCACACATAGGATACACGCTGCACACGCCACTCACACATAGGACACATGCTGCACACACCACTCACACATAGGATACATGCTGCACACGCCACTCACACATAGGATACATGCTGTACAGGCCACTCACACATAGGATACTTGCTGTACACGCCACTCACACATAGGATACATGCTGCACACGCCACTCACACATAGGACACAAGCTGTACATGCCACTCACACATAGGATAAATGCTGTACACGCCACTCACACAGAGTACACATGCTGTACACTCCACTCACACCACACACCACTCACACATAGGATAAATGCTGTACACACCACTTACATATAGGACACATGCTGTACACGCCACTCACACAGCATACATGCTGCACACTCCACTCACACATAGGATACATGCTGCACACTCCACTCACACATAGGATACATGCTGCACACACCACTCACACATAGGATACATGCTGTACACACCACTCACACATAGGATACATGCTGTACACACCACTCACACATAGGATACATGCTGTACACACCACTCACACATAGGATACATGCTGTACACGCCACTCACACATAGTACACATGCTGTATACGCCACTCACACATAGGATACATTCTGTACACGCCACTCACACATAGGATACATGCTGTACACACCACTCACACATAGGATACATGCTGCACACGCCACTCACACATAGGATACTTGCTGCACAGGCCACTCACACATAGGCTACACGCTGCACACGCCACTCACACATAGGATACTTGCTGCACACACCACTCACACATAGGAAACATGCTGTACATGCCACTCAAAAATAGGACACATGCTGTACACGCCACTCACACATAGGATACATGCTGTACACACCACCCAGACATAGGATACTTGCTGCACACGCCACTCACACATAGGACACATGCTGTACACGCCACTCACACATAGTACACATGCTGTACACACCACTCACACATAGAATACATGCTGTACACGCCACTCACACATAGGATACATGCTGCACACGCCACTCACACATAAGATACCTGCTGCACACACCACTCACACATAGAATACATGCTGTACATGCCACTCACACATAGGATAAATGCTGTACACGCCACTCACACATAGTATACATGCTGTACACGCCACTCACACATAGGATACATGCTGTACACGCCACTCACACCACACGCCACTCACACATAGGATAAATACTGTACACACCACTTACATATAGGACACATGCTGTACACGCCACTCACACAGGATACATGCTGTACACACCACTCACACATAGAATACATGCTGTACACGCCACTCACACATAGGATACATGCTGTACAGGCCACTCACACATAGGACACATGCTGTACACGCCACTGACACATAGGACACATGCTGTACACGCCACTCACACATAGGACACATGATGTAAACACCACTCACACATAGAATACATGCAGTACATGCCACTCACACATAGGATACATGCTGTACACGCCACTCACACATAGGATACATGCTGTACACGCCACTCACACATAGGATACATGCTGTACACGCCACTCACACATAGGATACATGCTGTACACGCCACTCACACATAGGATACATGCTGTACACGCCACTCACACATAGGATACATGCTGTACACGCCACTCACACATAGGATACATGCTGTACACGCCACTCACACCACACGCCACTCACACATAGGATAAATACTGTACACACCACTTACATATAGGACACATGCTGTACACGCCACTCACACAGGATACATGCTGTACACACCACTCACACATAGAATACATGCTGTACACGCCACTCACACATAGGATACATGCTGTACAGGCCACTCACAAATAGGACACATGCTGTACACGCCACTGACACATAGGACACATGCTGTACACGCCACTCACACATAGGACACATGATGTACACACCACTCACACATAGAATACATGCAGTACATGCCACTCACACATAGGATACATGCTGTACACGCCACTCACACATAGGATACATGCTGTACACGCCACTCACACATAGGATACATGCTGTACACGCCACTCACACATAGGATACATGCTGTACACGCCACTCACACATAGGATACATGCTGTACACGCCACTCACACATAGGATACATGCTGTACACGCCACTCACACATAGGATACATGCTGTACACGCCACTCACACCACACGCCACTCACACATAGGATAAATACTGTACACACCACTTACATATAGGACACATGCTGTACACGCCACTCACAGGATACATGCTGCACACACCACTCACACATAGGATACATGCTGTATACACCACTCACACATAGGATACATGCTGTACACACCACTCACATAGGATACATGCTGTACACCCCACTCACACATAGGACACATGCTGCACATGCCACTCACACATAGGATACATGCTGTACACACCGCTCATACATTAGACATATGCCGTACATCCACAAGACCACTGCAGCCAGTCATTGACCTCAGCAGTGGCGCTAGCATGTACAGCACATGACCGCTGAGACCAGTGATTGGCTGCAGTGTTCACATGGATGAACGGCATGTTTTCACTAGGTTCAGTAATGGAAAGAATTGGGTCTAGCAGAGGTTGACCATTCACAGAAGCGACAGCTGGAGGTTTCTCCAAAGGCGTCGTGGGCAAATAGAGACGGTCTACTAAGGCCTGTTGGATGAAATTCGCAGTCGCTCCAGAATCCAGATAAGCGGAAACAGAGTGCGATTCTGTTTTTTTTTTTATTCTCATTCCGATAAGATATTAATACATATAACAAAAAACAATCCCGACCCCTCCCCCAATCTAATCCTAATACAAAAACCTTACTTATACATAACAAAGTGCATTTTAAGCGTATACATATGTATTATTAGTTTAAAAAAAACAAAAAACCTTCAACTCTCTCCCATACGTAGCTCTCCGAGCACCCTCACATCTTTACCCAATTGTCATCCTTGAGTTGAACATAACCCATTGTTCATCTGTCATGCTCTTGATCCATGGTTCCCATAGTTGTTCAAATGTAACGTTTTTATTTTTGCTATTATAATATCCAAACTCCATGTTTATATTCCTTAGTATTATTCTGTGCCAAGCTTACCCAGAATTGGTGAACCATAGGCCAATTCCAAAACAAGTGCGAGAAATCTGCCTCTGATATCCCACATTTTCCCGTAAACCTTTTCATTTTCTTTGGCGTTAAATACAAACCGTGTATAATAAAACATTATGTCATTCTATGGGACCTATTCAATTACAATTTACCAGTGCATCTGCTTATGTTTCTCATTCATTGTCATCTATTATCCCAAAAAGATATTCCCACTCCCCCCTTCCTCTTTGATTCCCCTCCCCTCTAGACTCGCATTTTAATTTCTTATAAATCCGTTCTAGTAAACCTTTTCCCCTCCCAAATTGATATAAGTTCCATAACGAGTCAGAAGACTCCAAATGGAATAAAGTTTTATCCCGAGTCACAATCACCGCGTGATTTCATTGAAAATATTTACATCTTATATGTGAAGGAATATTCTATTCTGTTCTCATTGTATCCCAATCTTTCAGATTGCCATTAGAAAATAAAATGTCTAACCAACCTGAGTCCATATTTGGACCATCCACTCCAATCAGTTATTTTATTAACCTCTAATATATTAAAGTTGACAATTAATGTAGTGAAGCTCGATGCTCCATTTAAATGAACATTTGTCTTAATTGAACCCCAATTTCATGCATCATATATATTGTTGGACACTCCTTACAATTTCTCAATTGCCCGGACTCCATTACCTCAAGTATATTCTGAAGATGGCCCCTACTAGACTTACTAATATTTTGTATAAACGGAGATTGTTTCCCACTCAAAATATTTCTCCACTGTCCTGACAAAAAATATATTCTCAAGTCAGGTACTGCCAGTCCACCCTCTTCTCCTCTATCCATCAAGTATTTTAACTTCATCCTGGGTTTCCTTCCTCTCCAAATTAGCTCCCTCATTAACCCCTTCCCTCTTTGGCCACTTTTGACCTTCCTGACAGAGCCTCATTTTTCAAATATGACATGTGTCACTTTATGTGGTAATAACTCCGGAATGCTTTCACCTATCCAAGCGATTCTGAGATTGTTTTCTCGTGACACATTGGACTTTACGTTACTGGCAAAATTTGCTCGATATATTCAGTATTTAATTGTGAAAAATACCAAAATTTTGCGAAAAATTGCAAAAATGAGCATTTTTCTCAATTTAAATGTATCTGCTTGTAAGGCTGGGTTCACACGTGGCAGAATTTCACTTGAATTCCGCTGCAGACACTCCGCAGCGTTAATCCGCAGCGGAGCCGTTTCTCCATTGACTTCCACTTCTATTTAGAAGTGTTCGTTTAGACGATGCGTAAAATTCCGCTGCGGAGCATAGGCTGCGGAGCGGAATTTGGTGTCCGCAGCATGCTCTGTCTGTTGCGGAGCAGTGGCGGACTCATGGCGGAATTTCTCCATTGACTTCAATGGAGATTCTAAGTTCCGCAATGAAGTCCGCAGATGTCATGCACATGTTATGTGGCTGCGGATGCGTCTTGCTTTTTTGACATGACATTTCTTCATTCTGGCTGGACCTATGTATTTCTAGGTCTACAGCCAGACTGAGGAAGTCAATGGGGCTCCCGGAATTACGGGAGCATTGCTAGGCGACGTCAGTAAATAGTCACTGTCCAGAGTGCTGAAAGAGTTAAGCGATCGGCAGTAACTGTTTCTGCACCCTGGACAGTGACTACTGATCCCAATATACAGCAACCTGTAAAAAAATAGAAGTTCATACTTACCGAGAACTCCCTGCTTCTGTCTCCAGTCCGGCTTCCCAGGATGACGTTTCAGTCTAAGTGACGGCTGCAGCCAATCACAGGCCAAGCACAGGCTGCAGCGGTCACATGGACTGCCGCGTCATCCAGGGAGGTCGGGCTGGATGCCGAAAGAGGGACGCGTCACCAAGACAACGGGCGGTAAGTATGAAATTTGTTTACTTTCACTAGGGAAAGTGCTGGCCCTTCTCTCTATCCTGCACTGATAGAGAGAAGGGAAGCACTTTTCCCGCAGTCCGCAGCAGCTAGTCCGCATCAATTTACTGCACATTTTGGGCAGATCCGCCGCAGAATCTGCAACGCAGATTCTGTGCGGCATTGATGCGGACAGTTGCGGAGGAAATCCGCCACGTGTGGGCATGCCCTAAGACAGGCAGTTATAACACACAAAATTGTTCCTAATTAACATCCCCCATATGTCTACTTTAGATTGGCATCGTTTTTTGAACAACATTTTATTTTTCTATGACATCACAAGGCTTTGAACTTTAGCAGCAATTTCTCTGAATTTTCAGGAAAATTTCAAAAGGCTATTTTTGCAGGGGCCAGTTAAAGAGGCTCTGTCACCAGATTATCAAATCCCTATCTCCTATTGCATGTGATGGGCGCTGCAATGTAGAGAACAGTAAAAAAAAAAAAATTCTTTTTTAAAATGATCATTTTTGCCCAAGTTATGAGCAATTTTATATTTATGCAAATTAGCTTTTCAATGGACAACTGCGCGTGTTTTCTCGTATTTCCAACTGGGCGTGTATTGTGTTTTTACCAACTGGGCGTGTATTGTGTTTTTACCAACTGGGCGTTGTGAATAGAAGTGTATGACGCTGACAAATCAGCATCATACACTTCTCATCGTTCCCACCCAGCTTCTTTCACTGCAGAAATACAGCGTGACGTTACCCACAGGTCCTTCAACCTTGTCGTCGGACAAAGAAGATACATCGGCTCCAGGCGTCCAAAAGGTTAATATGCTCATCTCTAGGGAGTTTGCCAAAACAGTGAAAATCCCCCAAAAGTGATCCCATTTGGGAAACTACACACCTCAAGGAAATTATCTAGGGGTATAGTGAGCATTTTGACCGCACAGGTGTTTTACAGAAATTATTGGAAGTAGGCCGTGAAAATTAAAATCTAAATATTTTCAAAGAAAATGTAGGTTTCCACAAGGACTAAAGGAGAAAAAGCACTGCAAAATGTGTAAAGCAATTTCTCCCTAGTAAAACAATACCCCACATGTGGTAATAATTGGCTGTATTGAGACACGGCAGGGCTTAGAAGGGATGGAGCGCCATTTGGCTTTTGGAGCTCGAATTTAGCAGGAATAGTTTGCAGAGGCCATGTCACATTTACAAAGCCCCTGAGGGGACAAAACAGTGGAAACCCCCCACAAGTGACCCCATTTTGGAAACTACACCCATTGAGGAAATTATCTAGGGGTATAGTGAGCATTTTGAGCTCACAGTTTTTTTGCAGAAATTATTGGAAGTAGGCCCTGAAAATAAAAATCTAAATTTTTTCAAAGAAAATGGAGGTTTAGCTAATTATTTCTCATTTCCACAAGGACTGAAGGAGAAGAAGAAGAAATAAAAGGACAAAAAGACGGCGCCACCTTGTGTAGATCAGTGAGTTGACGTGAGGCAAAATGGCAAGAAATGTGCTCACCTGAAAACGGAGGTTTTAAAGCATGTAACATCCACAGTGCTGCTGCCAGATCCGAGTCGGTATCCAGATTGTTATGGTGGCACAAGCTGGGCACCACATATTGGCATATCTATGGAAAAACTCCCATTTTCACTCTGCAACATCGAGTGCACACTAAATTCTACAAAACACCTGCAGGGTTAAAATGCTTACTACAGGTAAATGCATTGAGGGGTGTAGTTTCAAAAATTGGGTCACTTCCGGGGGGTTTCCGCTGTTTTGGGCCCACAGGCACCCAGAAACCAATCCAGCAACATTTACACTCCAAATGGCGCTCCTTCCCTTCTGAGCCCTGCCGTGTGCCCAAACAGCAGTTTAGGACCACATATGGGGTATTGCCATACTCGGGAGAAATTTCTTTACAAATGTTGTGTTCTTTTTTTCCTTTATTTGTTGGGAAAATGAAAAATTTTCGCTAAAGCTACGTCTTATTGAAGAAAAAGGATTGTTTTTATTTTCACTGCCCAATTCTAATAAATTCTATGAAACATCTGTGGGGTCAAAATGCTCACTACACCCCTAGATGAATTCCTCAAGAGGTGTAGTTTCCTAAATGGAGTCACTTTTTGGGCGTTTTCATTGTTTTGTCCCCTCAGGAGCTTTGCAAATGTGACATGGCCTCTGCAAACCATTCCTGCTCAATGTGATCTCCAAAAGCCAAATAGCGCTCTTTCCATTCTAAGCCCTGCCGTGTGTCCAAACAGCCGTTTATTACCACATGTGGGGTATTGTTTTACTCGGGAGAAATTGCCTTACAAATTTTGTGGTGCTTCTTCTCCTTCAGAAACAAGTGCAGGTAAAAAAGTGGATCTTTTCAAAGGCGCTGCTGTGTGGTGAGAATGATGTGAAACGAAGTCCCGAGGTATTATTGATAAGTTAAATTTATTGTGAGTGGCTACGCGTTTCGACGATGAACAATCGTCTTCATCAGGCCATGTACATATCAGAAAGGACACAACTTATATAGCATATAGGTTCAAATTAACATAAGTGAAAAAAAAAACGCCAAATCTGACGGGGTCAAGGTGCGATCGTGACGTCACTCCCGGCTTTTTTACACACTGTTCCCATCGCAGGGCTATGAATGCGTAATGTATTTTAACAAACAAGCCAAATATTTACTAGTAGACTGAGATACAATTGAAAGAATGAAAAGAAAAAATGAAGAATAAAATAAAAGAAAAAATGAAGAATGTAGCTGGGTTGGAATGAACGAAGCCGGGACGCGGCTTCGTTACCAGGACAACCAAGCGGGGATCAGAGCGAGGGAACGAATGGATAGATCTATGCTTGCCGTAGGTAAGATATTGAACAAATTAAAAACTGCTTAAAAAACATGTATTATTTAAATACGAGATGCACATAGATACAGTATCAGACATAGATATTCTTTTGTGACAGCACGGATAAAACATTAGATAACTACATTTAGCGTGGTTCGCAACTTGGTTCGGTCCTGATTTTGATTGGAATATGTAGCATATTTTAAAACTGGAATGTAATTTAATATGAAGATCTTATTCTTTACAATAGTGTACATTAAAAGAAATGAATAGAAATGCAATTATATTACTAGGTCAATAGTGCGGAACCACGGCACCGTAGGATCCGAAGACAGGACAGGCAGAACATACCGCAGGTAAGTTGATAAAAAAGTCCATTAAGGTTAAAAATGATAATATGTGAGAATTTTGCTGTTTTAAAAGGAAAATATATACAGACGAGGGTTGCGTAGCCCAAAGAAAAATAAATGAGTAAATTAGGCAGTCAGATTACAAATGTTTAATGATATGTGATAATTTGGAGATCATTTGGCCTCAAATATTTTGTAAAAATTTTTGAGGTGTAGGTTAGTCCAATGATGATTCAGAGATGTCATTCAAACCTCCTGGGTGTAAAGTCTGCAATTTAAAAATCCAATAATGTTCCCTCTGTTTGAGTTTATTAAATCTGTTGGGGACATCGTGGTGTATCTCTTCAATGGGTGTAACTGTAATTTGATTGAATTGGCATTTATGTATGTGAGTGAAATGACGAGACACACTATGTTTCAAAAAGCCTGTGTTCACATTGAATCTATGTTTGTTTATTCTGGATCTGAGTTGTTGTGTCGTTCTCCCTACATATTGGAGTTGGCATGTACATTCCAATAGATAAATCTCATATGTACTGCTACAACTTAGGGGTGACTTGATTGGAAAGGACTCTTTTGTGACTGTTGATGTGTATGAGTATTTTTTATTATTGATACTATTGCAGCATAGGCATCGTGGGTGGCCACATTTGTAGGAGCCATTGGGTCTGGATAGAAACGTTGCTGCTATTGTTTTGGGTTTACGGATTCTGCTGGGGGCCAGAATATTTTTCAGAGTTAGCGATCGTCGAAAAGTGATGCTTGGATGAGCGGGTATCGCATCTTTGAGGTAAGGGTCACTTTTTATGATGTGCCAATATTTGTGCAAGATTGACCTGACTGTCTTGTTCCCTTGGTTAAATGTTGTGATGAAATTGGTGTTATATTTATTTGGTTCTGGTTTTCTCTGTACAGGGATTAGGCAGGAGTCCTGAGATAATAGTGAGGCTTTTAGTCTTGCATCTTTGATAAGTTTTAGAGGGAAGTTCTTTTCTCTAAATCTTCTCTCTAAAATATTGCACTCTGATTTAAAATTTACGTTGGTACTGCAATTTTTACGTACTCTTCTAAATTGACCGAAGGGTACATTGGTTAACCACGGGCGATAGTGGGCACTTTTGAAGTCGATATAGCTGTTCACATCGACAGATTTAAAGTGAGTTTTTGTGACAAAACGTTCAGTCATGATGTCATAGCTGATGGTTAGGTCCAGGTAATCGATTGAGATTTCAGAAAAAGTGTGCGTGAAAGAGATATCATAACTGTTAGTGTTTAAAAGTTTTATAAAACTAGAAGCTTCGTTTTCTGAACCTGTCCACACGAAGAACAGGTCGTCGATGTAACGCCTATATAAAAGAATGTTATTTTTAAAAGAATGTTCCCCAAAAATGTATTCCTCTTCGAAGGCCCCCATGTACAGATTTGCGTAGGCTGGTGCGAATCTGGTACCCATCGCACGGCCTCTGATTTGATTATAAAAACTGTTATTAAAAGTGAATGTGTTATGATGAAGAATAAAATCAATGCAATCGGTTAGGAAGGAAACTTGATTATCAGGGATTAGGACATTAGATGATAGGAATGATTTGGTTACCTGCATGCCTTTATTGTGTGGGATATTGCTGTACAAGGAGGTTACATCTGCTGTTAAAAAATGTATGTTGGATGTGGTTACATCAGTTTTGAGATTAAACAGATCATTGATTAGTTGAGTAGAGTCTTTGAGATAAGATGGTAACATAAGTACAAATGGTTGAAGGTGTAGGTCTACAAAGTGAGAGAGGTTACTGGTTAATGAGCCGATTCCTGAAATGATAGGGCGTCCGGGGGGGTCTGTGAGTGTTTTGTGGATTTTGGGGAGATGATAGATAAAAGGTATGTTAGGGAATAGTACATGTAAAAAACTTTTTTCTTTTTTCGTGAGTAGGCCCTCCTGGAAGGCTTTCTCTATCATAGATGTATATTTACATATCTAGGCGGGAAGGGGATTGGACGTTAATTTACAATAAAAAGTGTTGTCATTTAAAATCCTCATGGTTTCCTCGAGATAATTGTCTCTGTTCTGGATCACTATTCCTCCCCCTTTGTCGGCAGGATGAATGACTATGTCTTCGTTATTTTGCAGGGATTTGATAGCCCTTCTTTCATGTGAGGTTAGATTATCTTGATAGAGATGGGGAGTCTCTAACGTCCTGAATTCATTACTCACTAGTGTTGAAAAAGTTTCAATGAGGGGACCCTGGTGATGGATAGGGTAAAATTCAGATTTGGAGTAAACTTCAACTGGGATGGCTTTTAAATTTGGAGGAGGTATCTGTGGATCCTCTAATGTAATGGATGGTATACTGGGTTTCTGTAAAGCAAAGTGTCTGATGAGAGTAAGCTTTCTAATAAAACGGTTGAGGTCCATAAATAAATCAAAATCATTAGATAAAGATGTGGGGCAAAAGGACAGTCCTTTGTTGAGCAAATTTGTCTCATGGGTGTTTAGCGTGTAGGATGACAAATTAAATATGTTTATTGTTTTATTCGGTTTTTCTTTGGGTTCAATCTCGGACATTGGCTTATTGCGTTTCCTGCCTCCTCTCCGTCCTCTATGTCTGTATTTAGTTTTCTTTTTATGGAGATTTTCTGTATTTTCGGAAAAAAACGGGTGATGGTTTGTGCTTTGGGGCTCATTATATATGGTAGGAGAATGTCGTTGCTGGAAACTGTGGGGGTTAATGGGGGTCTGGTAAGTTCTGAGGGAAGGCCCAAAAAAGAGGTTGCTGCATAGGTGATGTCAAGTAAGGATGTTGCTAAATCAATATTGGAGGGGTTGTCTATGATAGGTAGAGATGTGGAAAAGCTCCTACGAGGGCTTGTATGTGTGCCAGGAGGGGAGGACTGGGGGGTGCTGTGCACTGATAGTTGGAGTAAGGAAATCAAGCTATCTTCCATGGAATCGTTATGTGAGGAGGAGGGGGAGTCAGGAATAGTCAGGACTTCCATTGGTTCAGGTATTGAAAATAACTTGGAGAGGTGATAATCCAAATCAGATGCCCTAAAGGCATTCAGAGGTATTTCAGTAATTAGTCCTTTGCTAGGTAAGGGACCGGATTGTGTGGAATTGCAATCCAGGTCTGAGTGGTGGGAAAGGGGTTTAGTTGTCACTAAGGGAATAAGTATGGGATGTTTCTCAGCAAGAATAGTATTAGGTATTGTAAAGAATAAGATCTTCATATTAAATTACATTCCAGTTTTAAAATATGCTACATATTCCAATCAAAATCAGGACCGGACCAAGTTGAGAACCACGCTAAATTTAGTTATCTAATGTTTTATCCGTGCTGTCACAAAAGAATATCTATGTCTGATACTGTATCTATGTGCATTCTCGCATTTAAATAATACATGTTTTTTAAGCAGTTTTTAATTTGTTCAATATCTTACCTACGGCAAGCATAGATCTATCCATTCGCTCCCTCGCTCTGATCCCCGCTTGGTTGTCCTGGTAACGAAGCCGCGTCCCGGCTTCGTTCATTCCAACCCAGCTACATTCTTCATTTTTTCTTTTCTTTTATTCTTCATTTTTTCTTTTCATTCTTTCAATTGTATCTCAGTCTACTAGTAAATATTTGGCTTGTTTGTTAAAATACATTACGCATTCATAGCCCTGCGATGGGAACAGTGTGTAAAAAAGCCGGGAGTGACGTCACGATCGCACCTTGACCCCGTCAGATTTGGCGTTTTTTTTTCACTTATGTTAATTTGAACCTATATGCTATATAAGTTGTGTCCTTTCTGATATGTACATGGCCTGATGAAGACGATTGTTCATCGTCGAAACGCGTAGCCACTCACAATAAATTGAACTTATCAATAATACCTCGGGACTTCGTTTCACATCATTCTCACCACACAGCAGCGCCTTTGAAAAGATCCACTTTTTTACCTGCACTTGTTTCTGAAGGAGAAGAAGCACCACAAAATTTGTAAGGCAATTTCTCCCGAGTAAAAAAATACCCCACATGTGGTAATAACCGGCTGTTTGGACACACTGCAGGGCTTAGAAGGGAAAGAGCGCTATTTGGCTTTTTGAGATCACATTTAGCAGGAATGGTTTGAGGAGGCAATGTCACATTTGCAAAGCTCCTGAGGGGACAAAACAATGAAAACGCCCAAAAAGTGACTCCATTTAGGAAACTACACCTCTTGAGGAATTCATCTAGGGGTGTAGTGAGCATTTTGACCCCACAGATGTTTCATAGAATTTATTAGAATTGGGCAGTGAAAATAAAAACAATCCTTTTTCTTCAATAAGACGTAGCTTTAGCGAAAATTTTTCATTTTCCCAACAAATAAAGGAAAAAAAGAACACAACATTTGTAAAGAAATTTCTCCCGAGTATGGCAATACCCCATATGTGGTCATAAACTGCTGTTTGGGCACACGGCAGGGCTCAGAAGGGAAGGAGCGCCATTTGGAGTGTAAATGTTGCTGGATTGGTTTCTGGGTGCCTGTGGGCCCAAAACAGCGGAAACCCCCCGGGAAGTGACCCAATTTTGGAAACTACACCCCTCAATGCATTTACCTGTAGTAAGCATTTTAACCCTGCAGGTGTTTTGTAGAATTTAGTGTGCACTCGATGTTGCAGAGTGAAAATGGGAGTTTTTCCATAGATATGCCAATATGTGGTGCCCAGCTTGTGCCACCATAACAAGACAGCTCTCTAATTATTATGCAGTGTTTCCCGGTTTTAGAAACACCCTACATGGGGCCCTAATCTTTTGCCCTGACATTCGACCAGGCTCAGGAGTGAAAGCGTACCATGTAAAATTGAGGCCTAATTTGTCGATTTACAAAGTATTGGTTCACAACTGCAGAGGCTCAGATGTGGAATAAAAAGAAACCCCTGAAAAATGACCCCATTTGGAAACTACACCCCTCAAGGCATTTATTAAGGGGTGTAGTGAGCATTTTCACCCCACAGGTCTTTTCCATAAATGATTGCACTGCGGATGGTGCAAATTAAAAATGTATATTTTTCCCTAGATATGCCATTTCAGTGACAAATATGTCATGCCCAGCTTATGCCACTGGAGACACACACCCGAAAAATTGTTAAAAGGGTTCTCCCGGGTATTACAATGCCATATATGTGGAAGTAAACTGCTGTTTGGGCACATTGTAGGGTTCAGAGTGCAGGGAGCGCCATTTGGCTTTTTGAGAGCGGATTTTGCTTGGTAGTAGATTTGTTTGATTATTGCTGGTGTTTCCATTTATAATGTGGGGGTACATGTAAGCTGGGCAGAGTACATCAGGGGCATAGTCAGGGGGTATAATAATGGGGTAAAAAAACAATAAAATAATCCATAGATGTGTTACGCTGTGAAGAAATCCTTCCTGCACAGGCCGGTGTCGCACTGATATATGGCGTCCTTTATTATCCCCCTTTTGGTCCACACTCCGCATATTTGCAGTTTGGGGAATTTTGCTATGAAGTGTTGTCCTGGTATAATACGGGCACCGTCGCTTCCAGCAGATATGTTTGGGCCCTCCCCTTCCTGGTTCCCTAATTTTAGGTCCTTGGTAAATCGCCTCTTGAAACAGAAGAAATGTTCCCCTCGGGCACAACTGCATATTTTTTCTTTCCTGACTTATTGGAGCCATAACTAATTTTATTTTTTCATAGACG
Organism: Rhinoderma darwinii; assembly: GCF_050947455.1. NCBI lineage: Eukaryota > Metazoa > Chordata > Amphibia > Anura > Rhinodermatidae > Rhinoderma > Rhinoderma darwinii. The sequence goes on along the minus strand of NW_027461853.1, from coordinate 23,803 downwards.
TAGCGGTATGAGGGCTGGTTTTTTTCTGGACGAGCTGTAGTTATTATTGGTACCATTTTGGGGTGCATGCAACTTTTTGATCACCTCTTATCCTAGTTTTTGGGAGGCCAGGTAAACAAAAAAATACAATTCTGGCACAGCTTTTTTCGTTTTTTTTATACAGCATTCACCAAGCATTATAAATTACATGTTACCTTTATTCTGCGGGTCCGTACGATTCCGGCGATACCTCATTTCTAGCACTTTTTTATGTTTTACAACTTTTTGCACAATAAAATTACTTTTGTAAAAAGAATGTATTTTTTCTGTCGCCAGGTTGTGAGAACCATAACTTTTTTAATTTTTTTGTTGACGGAGCTGTATGAGGGCTTGTTTTTTGCGAGACGAGCTATAGTTTTTATAGGTACCATTTTTGAATACGTGCGACTTTTTGATCACTTTTTATTCCAATATATGTAGGTCAAAGTTACGTTGTTCATCGTGTGCAATAAATAATATAATATTTTGATACCTGAGGTCGTTACAGTCCCGGCGATACCAAATACATATGGTTTATTATTATTTTTCAATAAAAAAGGACTTGATAAGTGAAAAAGGGCGATTGTGTTTTATTTTATTACTTGAAACTTTAATTGTTTTCATACTTTTATTTTTTTCACTTTTTTTTTTACACTTTTTTATACACTTTTTCTCAAGTCCCACTAGGGGACTTGACGGTCCAACTGTCAGCTTTAGTTTTTTTCTAATACATTGCAATGTATTAGATCTGTCAGTTATTCACTGACAGCAAGCCTAATCAGCTTCCGTAATGGCTAGCAGGAGGCCATTGTGTCTCCTGTTGCCATAGCAGCAGTCGCAAGTCCTGATTGGCTGTCAGGGCTGGCGATCTGCTAGCAACCGCTAAGATGCAGAAATCGCTTTCGATTGCTGCATCAAAGGGGTTACTGGCAGGGATCGGATCCTACCATTTCATGTGGATGTCAGCTGTAATATACAGCTGACCTCCACCGCTGATGACGCTGGATCAGCTCCTGAGTCGGCGCCATCTTGCCGGCGGCTACGGAAGCCGATCAGGCTCCGCCGCTGGGCGGATCTTGACCGGCTTCCGTGCTAGGCAGACTGGGAGGCCAGTATTAGGCCTCCGGTTGCCATTGCAGCCACCGGAACCCCGGCAATTTCATTGCTGTGGTTCCGATGAGCTGCAAACAGCTTAAATGTAGCGATCAGGTTTGAACGCTGCATTGAAGGGGTTAATGGTGGGGATCGAAGCTAATTTTGGTCCCCGCCATTACAGCTGGATGTCAGCTGTCAGATACAGCTGAGATCCGGCGATGACGGCACCGACTCAGCTTCTGAGCCGGTGCCAAACATTTGGCGTAAGTATATGACATTTTGCGGAAAGCACTGGCTTTCCATGTCGTATATTTACGACAAATGTCGGGAAGGGGTTAAGCTTTCTATGCATTTAAACGTCTTTTCTCCTATCCATATGGGACTGTTAATCAGTGGATACATCAACTGGGGTAATACTATCATTTTAATTACGGCTATTCGATCTGACATACAAAGGGGTAACCTATTCCATATCTTAATTTTTGGGTGAGAATTTTGTAGCGGTTGTCTATCCACGTAGGGTAGTCTCTTCAATCAACCCATCGGGTTGACCACCAGATCATGGGTGCAGGGGATTTAACAGGAGAGTAATGGCTGCTTTTTTCATTTCAAAACATTCCATGCAACTAGTTTCATTTCCCGGACATTCCTTTTAAGGAAATATTTATCGGGGCACAATGCACCATTTCTGGGCGCGGTATCCAATGTTTATCTGGACAGTCGCCTGGTTATTTTTCTGGACTTTGTATGCACTATTTACCTGGATACTGGGTAATAATTATGTGAGTTAGAAACAGGCGGACCTGCAATCTCATCAACATTGTCCTTTTCTCATAAAATGTTCTTCTTGAGACATCTGATGCATTACTCTGAAAATATGGCGTAGGTGCCAATCAAGGTCCAAAGGTTGACATACTCAATGGCCTCCAGGATCTGAATTATACCTTTTTCTTTCACTAACCCATTTCTCTAGGAGTCATATATAAAGGTTGGGTCTATGGAGCCCAGATGAGCTACATTAGCAACTTTGAAAGAGCAGCCTCAGAGACATTCAGCTCCAGGATGGTCTGTGCCAGATAAGTAGTGGTTCAGAACGCACTGGACGATGTAGGTGCACGAATAGGGTCCCAACCCAATCGTAGTCAAAATAAGTATTTGGCACACAAAGCTGAAGTTTAAGGAAGAAATCTTGATTTTTTTCAAGTGGTTGTAGATGACAGAGGCTTAGTGCGACGCTTCGGTCATTACATGACCTTCATCAGGCAATGTGCCGTTCTGGTTGCTGGTACATCCAGTAGTTGGCGCTTCGTTCGGAATGGCGGCTGACCATATAGGACATATCCACGAGGCAGCACATCATGTCTGGTCAATTCCCCTACTACTCTGTACACTAACATCTTCAAAAGAGAAGAGCAAGGTGCAGATGTGACGTTCAGGTTAGGTATTTGCAGTATTGAAGTTGTATTGTGCTCCCCTTGGAGCACTGTGCAAAGGCAAAACTCCTTTATTGGCATGATGTGTAGATGGTTGGTACTCTATTTGGGTGTGCAGGCTTACTTTGTTGTGTGCTCACTTGGCTAGGTTGGCATTAATGAGTGAAATGTATACAGTACCTTAGGAAAATACAGTGTGGAGAAAAAGAAAATAACAGGAGCGCTCCCTAGAGTAATACCTTGAAAAAAAATGTAAATTAGTCTTCTCACCTTGTGAACCTCTTGGTTGATAAGAACATCGACTGGATGCAGTTGTCTCTCTTTTTGTAGCTTCTTGTTCTTCTGACACGGAGTACAGTATGTCTCAGGCTGGGGGATCTCTTTGCTGGACTTTGTTGTATGGTGGTGTACGTTCGTCCTGATTATGACCTCTGTTTTTGTAGCAGGAAGATGTCTTTCTTGTTTGGATGTTACTCCACGGGTTACCCAGCCTACTCATTCTTCAATGAATCAGTGACCATGTCCACAATTGATTACACAGGTATAATATAGATTTCATGATTGTTCTTTGGAATTAAAACAAATTACTTTTATGTATTTGTCTATCCATTTTTATTAGAAATACAATAAATACATTGAGGTATGTTTTTATTGACATGTGTTGCTATCAGCCAGACAGGAAAAAAATATGGATGGCCTTGGGAATCTGTAGGGGCAGCTGTTCTACAGGAAAGGGAGTGCAGAGACCCTACCAAACAGGACGAGGGGAGGAAGTCCATTGCCGGGCATCTGAAGAGACTTGCCATTAAACACCCAAAACCATTGTACTTCACCGCAGCGCTGCAAATCATGGACAAGGCTTCATTTTCAAAGACTTCTGGACAGTTGTCTTTTAATTGGATGGATCTTAAAATCCCCTTCTGGACAGTGGGGGATGGGAAGGAGGAGGTGTGGACGGATGACGTTCCGGCACTCTTAGATGGACATTAGTGGTTCATATCTGCTGCCTCTTTAGCGTAGAGACCTTGATCTGGCACATCCCTTTCCATGGCTGACGTTCTCGACACCAGGGCTTCCTCCTGCTGATGTTGTACGGTACATTCCCTTCAGTTCTGAAACAAGAATAAATAAAATGTCCTAGTGAAGAGTTGCTCTCTTGAAGATATTCCCCGTGACCCACACCAAGACCCTTTGTCTGCCAGGTAGGTAGATAGTGCGTTCTATGTTCAACTAAGATACAAAATTCACAAGTAAATATGCTCAACTAAGATGCGGTTAACACAAAGGTTTCAAAACGGGGACAGATGGGGCGCCAAGCGATGGTAGAATTTTATTTAAATACGCGTTTCTGGCACGACTGGTTCCTTTATCTGATCTTAACCTGATGAAGGGACCAGTCAAGTTTAGTCCCGAACCAGTCCGGTCCAGAAACACAGTCAAAATAAAATGGGCTTTACTTTACCGTCCACGTGTGAAGTATTTGTGTTACCCGCCGCTTACCAATTTTTAAAGGGGAACTCCAAGAAAAATTTGTCATGCAATCAAAGGCGCAGTGCCCACCCAAACTACATCGCAGGATTTTATTAAAAAACTTGGCTGTTATCTATTGGATTACTCCAATATGTAAAGGCCAATATCACTAACAGCTCCTGGCTCAGCCAGCAGAGGTGGGGTCCGGAGCCGAATGGGACCCAGAGCTGCTGAAGGAGCGGGAAGCACATAAAGGGGATTTATCCGGGGTCTGAATACATTTTAGTGTTTGGTATTAAAGGGGTTTTCCAGGCTTTATAAAAATTGTAATTCAAACTGAAAATTGCACCATTTAGCAAATACCCACCTTCTAATTCTCTGCGGCTCCAGTGCCGGCGGTTCACAATCCCCTGCCGGCCTGTTTACATAGGCTGGACCAGCGATGTCCCGTATCGGCACATGATCGCACTAGTCAATCACTGGCCACAGTGGTCACGTGCCATACTTACTTAGATCACTTCTGCAGGCGATACCCTCCCTCTATACTGTCCCTACTGCAAGGTTTTTATAGTGAGGACAGAATACAGGGAATATCTGGTACACAAAGTGTATTCTCACTAACCCTGCCCCATGACAAGCCATGCCCAATGAACCACGTTCTGTCAAAGGTAGGCCCTGTCAAGTCCTGTCTCAATCCATCTGAAACCAAAGTGTCCCTAGAAAGAAATGCCAAATATTGTCAACTATGCTCTATTAGGGTATAGTATGAAGAATCAGTGCAGTAGGGTCTATATACTACTATATACACAAAGCTGCCATGTGCCGAACATTGCAACACACCCTTTTCATAAAAGAGCGTTAATTCCAGTCCTGCAGTCACCCTGATGACCTTATACTGTGCCAGTACTTGAGGTAGGTGTGCCCCTTTATATATTACTTGCAGCCAGAATTGGCACCGAGATTATCAGCTCATTGACAAATTCTTAAATGGAAAAAGCGCCATATCCCTATTAGGTCCCGCGGACATCATAGAGGTGGTCCTTGACTTCCAGTCCTGCAGTCACCATGAAGACTTTGTGCTGTCAGTGCAGGCAGAATAAAGCTGACATGGTGACCATGTAATGTTTTCTATGTACTACTACTCCCTGTACTGACTGATAGTAGAGAGAATGGACTAAGCTGAAGGATTCCCGACTCTTATCAATTCTTTAAATAGGGAATATGCCCTGAATACTAACCCCAAATTTATATTCCATTCATAGTAGGGCAGATTTACTATTCAAATTGAGCCAGAATTATGGCGTACATGTTGTGCGCCATATTTATTAATCGTTTTAGACACATTTTGCGGCGTGCTTGACAAGGGGCGTGGCCTAGAATAAAGGGGCGTGTCTTAAACTAAGCCAACCAAGAGGTGGTATAAGGAAGAGAAAAGCGTCTAACATGTCTAGTAAAATCTATCATACATCGTGCACCACTGTGATCAATTTGGCGCAGTTTCTGACTTCCTTGTATCAGTTTACACTGTGTAAAACTCAGATAGTTTTAGGCCCCATGCACACTAACTTATTTTTGCGGTGAATTGCGGCCCCATTCATTTCAATGGGCCCATATGGGCACACGACCTTGGTTTCCACGGTCCGTGCATTGCCCAGGAACCGGGACCGCAAAAACAACGGACATGTCTTATTACGGTCGTGTTTTGCGGTACAGGCTCATAGAAAATAATGCACGCGGTCATATGCACGGCCCGCGATTTGTGGGCGGCCGCGGGTGACACTCCACGGACGTACGAGCCGCAAGTCATGGTCAATGCACCTCACTACGGTCGTGTGCATGAGGCCTTAGTAAATCTGCCCCATGGTAATACCAGTGACAGCCCGCTCTTTCCCGGTGGGGTACAGTCCTCCGCACATCTTCATCCACGTCTCATCTTGTATGTGCCGGTTACTTTTCTCCTTATACCTGAGAAGTAACAAAAATAACATCAGAAACTAAAAAAACACAATTCCAAGTATTTCTCCCCATTTCTAAAAATAACATTTCCTGCAGGTGAATAATGGAAAATATAAAGCTATAAATATATTCAGGCCTATGTGTCTGTCCAGGGGGTCAGTGAGGGTCCTGCCTGTTATATGTGGGGAGGTCTCGCTGCACAATAACGGGGGGGGGAAATGTCTGTACATCAATATATATTTGTCTCTAGGAGCCCCTACAAAGTCTCAGTGAGGGGCCTGCCTGTTATACGGGGGGAGGTCTCGCTGCACAATAACGGGGGGGGGGGGGGGGAAATGTCTGTACATCAATATATATTTGTCTCTAGGAGCCCCTACAAAGTCTCAGTGAGGGTCCTGTCTGTTATACGGGGGGAGCTTGTATACAGCGTTAGTAACACGCATGTCACTCCAGTATAGATATTTTGGGTGCCGGTTCTTCGCCCCCACTGTCCATAGTTTAATTAAACACCTTAAGAAAATGGATCATCACCAAGAAGTTTTATTTAAAGGGGTACTCCCATCTTACTATTTCTCTGGGACTCACACCTATGTGGAAAACGGAGGTCTCTCCCTGACCCTGTCCTGCTTTGTTCCCAGATCCCTGTCCCGTCTAATGGCTGCTGATTCCAGGTGGAGAATGACTTGGGAAAGGCCTCGCACGTCCCTCTCTCTATTCTGTTCTATGGAAGTTTCGGAAACAGCTAAGCGCTGTTGAACTATTTGCGTAACTCCCATAGTACAGAACGGAGAGAGCTGCGTGCATGCGCATAGGTGGATATCACATAAACGTCTGAGATGGAGAAAACCCTCTAAAGAGATTATGTAATTAAAGGGGTTGTACATAATCAGAAAAATAGAGCTGCTGTCTTCCCAAAACAGAGCCACACCTGTCCACAGGTGATGTGCGGTGTGTGGACAGCTTAGCCCTATACATTTCAATACAGAAAAGCTGCAATACCACACACAGCCTCTGGACAGAGGTGGCGCAGAGCTTCCATTTGGGTCATAGAGAGGGTCTCCAGCGTGATACCCCCCTCTATGATATCTAAATACCCTTATAGGGCATTTCAGGTGTAACCAGAAGTTAAGGTGATACAAAAAAATATTCCATACATGAGATTTCCTTAATGGAGATTTTGTAACAATAATTACTGAAAATATGTCATTGACTTTTTCCTCCATTGTAGGAATAGAACCCGAGAAGCCACGTTTTGGACTACGGAACAGTCGATCCTCCGGATGAAATGCTGTGTGGTTGGAGCGAAGTCCCAGGAGCGCTGGTGTTGTTGTGCTGATCCATGTTCTTCTTATCTGGAGCTTGTATACAGAACACGCAATCCTTCTGGTCCGACCTACTAACATATATAAGCACAGCCTAAACACACACGTAATGATATATAATGACATAACAGGAACATAACATTACTATGTATCAGCCCTGATACGTCAGTCTCATCATATTTCTGGGGTCCCCGCACACAGGATATACGTTACCTCCTGTGATGATGTCACTTCCTGTATTTCCTGTATGACATGGCTGCTCTTCCTCTTCCTGTTCCCTTTCTGATGTATTTCCTCTTCCTGTGTGATAAGACGTGTGCTGTTACCTCCTGTGATGATGTCACTTCCTGTATTTCCTGTATGACATGGCTGCTCTTCCTCTTCCTGTTTCCCTTTCTGATGTATTTCCTCTTCCTGTGTGATAAGACGTGTGCTGTTACCTCCTGTGATGATGTCACTTCCTGTATTTCCTGTATGACATGGCTGCTCTTCCTCTTCCTGTTTCCTTTCTGATGTATTTCCTCTTCCTGTGTGATAAGACGTGTGCTGTTACCTCCTGTGATGATGTCACTTCCCTGTATTTCCTGTATGACATGGCTGCTCTTCCTCTTCCTGTTTCCCTTTCTGATGTATTTCCTCTTCCTGTGTGATAAGACGTGTGCTGTTACCTCCTGCTGTGTATAACACGAGATGCAACATGTCTTATAAAACATGTCAATAATAATCACAGAAAGCGAAAAACATTTTGTTCATTTCCATTCATATCAATGGTTATTTGTTTGCAGCCGTTTTTCTGAGCCGTACTTGTCTGTTTTTAGAATCAACTACAGGGAGATTTGAGATGTGGTTTGAGAATTTCTTTCCTATGTAAACGCCACCCATAAGGACAGCTAAGAAGCCTCAGTTATCAGCGAGCGACCCCATAATTAGAGTAAGCAGAGTGCCCCCATACAGTGCCAGCAGAGTATTGTCCCTTATACAGTGCCAGTATACTGCCCCCTCATAAACAACACTACCAGCAGAGACCCCCTCAATAAACCATATTGCCAGCAAAGTGCCTCCAATAATTAGTGCCAGCAGACTGCCCCCAATAACCACTACAAGCAGAGTTCCCCCTCACAAATAGTCCCAGCAGACGGCCCCCAATAACCTCTAGAAGCAGAGTTCCCCCTCACAAATAGTCCCAGCAGAGTGCCCCCAATAACCACTACAAGCAGAGTTCCCCCTCACAAATAGTCCCAGCAGACGGCCCCCAATAACCTCTACAAGCAGAGTTCCCCCTCACAAATAGTCTCAGCAGACTGCCCCCAATAACCTCTACAAGCAGAGTTCCCCCTCACAAATAGTCCCAGCAGACTGCCCCCAATAACCACTACAAGCAGAGTTCCCCCTCACAAATAGTCCCAGCAGAGTGCCCCCAATAACCACTACAAGCAGAGTTCCCCCTCACAAATAGTCCCAGCAGAGTGCCCCCAATAACCACTACAAGCAGAGTTCCCCCTCACAAATAGTCCCAGCAGAGTGCCCCCAATAACCACTACAAGCAGAGTTCCCCCTCACAAATAGTCCCAGCAGAGTGCCCCCAATAACCACTACAAGCAGAGTTCCCCCTCACAAATAGTCCTAGCAGAGTGCCCCCAATAACCTCTACAAGCAGAGTTCCCCCTCACAAATAGTCCCAGCAGAGTGCCCCCAATAACCTCTACAAGCAGAGTTCCCCCTCACAAATAGTCCCAGCAGAGTGCCTTCCTTTATGCAGCTACATCATGTAAGATCTTCCCTAGTTTGGAAGTCTCCAGGACAATCTGGGAGAGAAGACAAGTGTGATGTAACCTGGTTGCAGTGTGTAAATGTAGCCTGAAACATCACGTGTAGCCCCTAAGTCTATGTTCACATGTTACATATTTATTGCAGATTTCCATGGTCAAATTGACACATGAAGTATGAATGTGAATAGGGTTCTAGAAAACTGCATAAACTTGCAGCAGTAACAATCTGCAGTAGATGTAATGCAAAGGATGCACAGCCAAATATGCTGCAAAATCCACATGTAATATATGGAGAAATATTAGGCCTAGTTCACACAGAGCGTTTTTGACGTGGAAACCGCAACGAAAACCGCATCAAAAAACGTCCGAAAACAAATCTTATTGATTTCAATGGGATGCAGAGGCGTTTTTCCCACGAGAAAAAAACACTCACAGGAAAAAGCAGCGTCAAGCCCTTTCTTCAAGCGTTTCCGTCTCTGACCTCCCATTGACATCAATGGGAGGCAAAGAAAACGGTTTTCGCAGCATTTTTGCATGCGGTGCTCAATGGCCGTGGTCGTAAAATGCGTCAAAAAAGCGGCAGAAGGAATTTTGAGGCAGATTTTTCCACCTGCAAAAAACTTGGTGTGTAAACAGGGACTTTGTGTCCACATGTGACCTACTCTATCCAATCACAGCTGTAATTCCAGCCAAGGCTGCCTAAGATGATGTTCACACCCCCCACTTCTCCTGCGGTTTGGCCGCTGCAGCCCGATGAGGAGGGATTATAACTAGAAATTGTGGATATAAAGAACATGCAGAGGTTTCTGTGTGACAGTCTAAGGGCATGACCAGACGTGGCGGAGTTCTGCACACACTGTCCGCATCAATGGCGCACATAAACTGCGTTGCAGATTCTGTCGCGGCTTTGCCTAAAATGGGCATTAAATTGATGCGGACTGGCCGTTGCGTATTGAGGGGGGAAAGGGCTTCCCTTCTCCCTATCAGTGCAGGATACAGAGAAGGGACAGCCCTTTCCCTAGTAAAAGAAAAATAAATTCATACTTACCGGCCGTTGTCTTGGTGACGCGTTCCTCTTTCGACATCCAGCCCGACCTCCCTGGATGACGCGGCAGTCCATGTGACCGCTGCAGCCTGTGCTTGGCCTGTGATTGGCTGCAGCCGTCACGTAGACTGAAACGTCATCCTGGGAAGCCGGACTGGAGACAGAAGCAGGGAGTTCTCGGTAAGTATGAACTTCTATTTTTCTTACAGGTTGATGTATATTGTGATCGGATGTCACTGTCCCGGGTGCTGAAACAGTTACTGCCGATCGTTTAACTCTTTCAGCACCCTGGACAGTGACTATTTACGGACGTCGCCTAGCAACGCTCCCGTAATTACGGGTGCACACACGTAGTCACCCGTAATTACGGGAGCCCCATTGACTTCCTCAGTCTGGCTGTAGACCTAGAGATACATAGGTCCAGCCAGAATGAAGAACTATCATGTTAGTAAAACCAGCACGCTCCGCAGCACACATAACATCTGCGGACTTCATTGCAGAATTTTCACTCTCCATTGAAGTCAATGGAGAAATTCCGCAATGAGTCGGCAACAAGTCCGCTACACGTCCGGAACAGCCAGTGTATGCTGCGGACACCAAATTCCGCACCGCAGCCTATGCTCCGCAGCGGAATTGTCCGCAACGTGTAAACGAACCCAACTAAAAAGCTGTGGAAAGCAATGGAGAAACGTGTACAGTGCGTATTTCTGCTGCGGACTATCCGCAGCGGAATTTCAGAGCAATTCCGCCACGTCTGGTCATGCCCTAAGGCTCTGTTCACATCTGCATTGGGGTCCCGTTCTGACGTTCCCGTCAGAAGTTTCCGTCAGAACAGGACCCTGAGCAGACACAAACTGACACCGACGGAAACCAGGGGTTTCCGTTTCCATCACCATTGATTTCAGTAGTCGACTACGCTATTGCTTCCGGCAAAACTACGGGTCCGGTGCACAAAAGAGACAAACGGAAACCACGGGCATCGGCTCCATCACCATTGAAATCGATGGTGATGGAAACGGAATCCCCTGGTTTTCATCGGTGTCTGCTCAGGGTCCCGTTCTGACGGAAACCTCCGACGGAACGTCAGAACGGGACCCCAACGCAGATGTGAACAGAGCCTAATATGGATGAGAAAGGGGAGGTGGGACTACTCATTGTTTATTATGCCCGGATACTGAACTGGTATTACTAGTATTATACCCTGTTCTATGAACTTTACCCGCTGGAGTACCCCAAAGATGCTTGTACCACTGATCGAGGTGCCATGTGTTTTGTAGTAAAATTAAATTGGTATTTGATTATTTTTTTTACAGTTAATATTTATTAAAAATGAGGTTTTAAAGTTTTTTGCCTGGCAGTGATAGTTTGATATTTGTCCAATACCTATTTAGTTCCATTTTTCATGGATATTATGAGGTGGGACGACTCACCTAACCAGTATGTACCTGACGGGAGCTGCATGCGTCCATCTCATCAAGTCTCCGATCTCCTGGCAGCTCCACTTTGTACAGATCCTACAATGAAAATCTATGCAAAAAGTTTACACCAAAAAAACTGAACATTCTACTGCGGAACCAGGATTGTTGTTGTGTGGCAGGGCTGCACCTCGCCCTTCTGCTGCCGGAGGTAAACAGTGAAATAGCGCCCCCACCTGCATCACCATAGAGTGGCCATGTGGGGTAGAGAAAAGATAGCAAAGAAAATATAGAAAACCTTTATGTTTACATGTAGTAGAAATCTATTTAATACAAGTGAATAATATTTATAAAAATCGTAATCACATGCTGCGTTAGGCCTCATTCCCACGACAGGGTTTCCCGGCCGGGCGCCGGCCGTTCATAAATCGTCCGGCACCCGGCTGCATTAGGAATAATAGACCCCTAATGGGGCTATTCACACGACCGATTTTTTGACGTCCGGGGAAACCGGCCGTCAAAAAATAGGACATGCTCTATCTTCGGCCGGGTACCCGGCCGCCCGGCTCCCATAGAAGCCGGGCTTGCGCTCTATCTCCTCCTCCTCACACCGCAGAGTGCATGTGAGGAGGAGGAGTTGATGCCATTCTGACGAATGGCATCGCTGTACACTGTGTTGCAGGGCCGGGGTGTACAGCAGGTGGAAGGGAGCGCTGCGCTGGCTCCCTTCCCCTGCTTGTTTTAAAAGCGCCCTGGCCCGGCGACACCTTCGATGGCGCCGCGAGCAGCTGCTGCGGCTGCTATTACTGCAGCAACGCCACTATAGCAGAGCAGGGAGGTATCTCCCCGCTCTGCTATGTGCTAGCCGCATTTTAGCTCCTTGGAGGAGCGGAATCCCCGTGTGTTCGGGGATTCCGCTCCTGGACAGAGCGCTTGATGTCTCTGTCCATATATGGGCAGTGATATCAGGGGAAACTCCTGAAGCGGAATCCCCGAACACATGGGGATTCCCCTTCAGGAGTTGCCGCTGATGTCACTGTCCAGATCTGCCCGGCCCGGCACGGATGCAAAACTTTATGCAAACCGGCAGGGCAGAATGGCCGATTTTACCGGCCGGCACTCGGGCTTGGGCGCGACCCGGTCGTGTGAATCCCGCCTTAGGCCTCATTCACACGACAGGGTCCGAGTGTCGGCCAGGAAAATCGGTCCATTTTTCCCGGCCGGTTTGCATCCGGGCCGTGTTGCTTTTTTTACCGGCCGATTTGGACCCGATTTGCATCCGGGTTTTTCCCTGACCATTTTTTAATCTGATTACTTTTTTGCACTTTACTTATTTTTTATTACTATGGTCTGTCCCTCAAAGGTCAAAAAAGACCTTTGGGGAACTTTATATATATTTTTTCTTTCTTTTACACCATGTTTTTCCCTGTAACTGGAGCTGCACAGCAGCCCCAGTTACAGGGGAAATCAGCCCTCTCATAGTGACGATTGTCACTAATAGGACTGTGCTAGGTCTAGTAAGACCCAGCAGCAGTGTCAGTAACGGCACCCGGCAATCATGTGACCAGTCACATGATCACCGGGAGGAATAGAGACAGCGCCGCTGCTGCTGCCTCTATTCCTATACACAGCGTTCATTGAGCGTTGTGTAAAAAGACATCGTAGAAGACAGAAGCAGTGAAAGCTGCTTCTATCCTCTCCTCAGGGTCCCCGGCAGTCACTGACAGCCGGAGACCCGACATTCAGCTGCCCGATCGCGCGGGCAGCAAGTTAAAACCCGAGCCGTAAAAAGTCTATGGCTCGGGTTTTAAGGACCCTGCCGTAAAAACACAGCCAGCGGTCGGGAACCGTAACAAGCAGGGGAAGGGAGCCAGCGCAGGGCTCCCTTCCACCTGCTGTACACCCCGACCCTGCCACACAGGATCTCCAGCGTAACCATTCGTCCGAATGGCATCAACTCCTCCTCCTCACATGCACTCTGCACTGTGAGGAGGAGAGAGTGCGCGAGCGACGGTTGACCCGGCCATCACTCGGGACACATTCCGGTGATGGCCGTGTATTACCCGGCCCCATAGACTTCTATGGGAGCCGGGCGGCCGGGTATCCGGCCGAAAATAGGGCATGTCCCATTTTTTGACGCCGGTTTTCCTGGCCCGTCAAAAAATCGGTCGTGTGAATAGCCCCATTAGGGGTCTATTATTCCTAATGCAGCCGGGTGCTGGCCGATATATGAACGTCCGGCACCCGGCCGGGAAACCCTGTCGTGTGAATCCCGCCTTAATTCTGCAGTGTATTACTGACATACCAACCTACCTGCACTCATTATATTACACTCATCCATTATATACCTACCTGCACTCACTATATTACACTCATCCATTATATACCTACCTGCACTCACTATATTACACTCATATATTATATACCTACCTGCACTCATTATATTACACTCATCCATTATATACCTACCTGCACTCATTATATTACACTCATACATTATATACCTACCTGCACTCATTATATTACACTCATCCATTATATACCTACCTGCACTAATTATATTACACTCATACATTATATACCTACCTGCACTAATTATATTACACTCATACATTATATACCTACCTGCACTCACTATATTACACTCATATATTATATACCTACCTGCACTCACTATATTACACTCATCCATTATATACCTACCTGCACTCATTATATTACACTCATCCATTATATACCTATCTGCACTCATTATATTACACTCATCCATTATATACATACCTGTACTCATTATATTACACTCATCCATTATATACCTACCTGCACTTACTATATTACACTCATACATTATATACCTACCTGCACTCATTATATTACACTCATCCATTATATACCTACCTGCACTCATTATATTACACTCATACATTATATACCTACCTGCACTCATTATATTACACTCATCCATTATATACCTACCTGCACTCATTATATTGCACTCATCCATTATATACCTACCTGCACTCATTATATTACACTCATACATTATACACCTACCTGCACTCATTATATTACACTCATCCATTATATACCTATCTGCACTCATTATATTACACTCATCCATTATATACCTACCTACCCAAACTCACTAATTTACACTCATCTATTATATACCTACCTGCACTCATTATATTACACTCATCCATTATATACCTACCTGCACTCATTATATTACACTCATCCATTATATACCTACCTGCACTCATTATATTACACTCATACATTATATACCTACCTGCACTCATTATATTACACTCATCCATTATATACCTACCTGCACTCATTATATTACACTCATCCATTATATACCTACCTGCACTCACTATATTACACTCATACATTATATACCTACCTGCACTCACTATATTACACTCATCCATTATATACCTACCTGCACTCATTATATTACACTCATACATTATATACATACCTGCACTCACTATATTACACTCATCCAATATATACCTACCTGCACTCACTATATTACACTCATCCATTATATACCTACCTGCACTCACTATATTACACTCATACATTATATACATACCTGTACTCTTTATATTACACTCATCCATTATATACCTACCTGCACTCACTATATTACACTCATACATTATATACATACCTGTACTCTTTATATTACACTCATCCATTATATACCTACCTGCACTCATTATATTACACTCATACATTATACACCTACCTGCACTCATTATATTACACTCATCCATTATATACCTATCTGCACTCATTATATTACACTCATCCATTATATACCTACCTACCCAAACTCACTAATATACACTCATCTATTATATACCTACCTGCACTCATTATATTACACTCATCCATTATATACCTACCTGCACTCATTATATTACACTCATCCATTATATACCTACCTGCACTCATTATATTACACTCATCCATTATATACCTACCTGCACTCACTATATTACACTCATACATTATATACCTACCTGCACTCATTATATTACACTCATCCATTATATACCTACCTGCACTCACTATATTACACTCATCCATTATATACCTACCTGCACTCATTATATTACACTCATCCATTATATACCTACCTGCACTCACTATATTACACTCATCCATTATATACCTACCTGCACTCATTATATTACACTCATCCATTATATACCTACCTGCACTCATTATATTACACTCATCCAATATATACCTACCTGCACTCACTATATTACACTCATACATTATATACCTACCTGCACTCATTATATTACACTCATACATTATATACCTACCTGCACTCACTATATTACACTCATCCATTATATACCTACCTGCACTCATTATATTACACTCATACATTATATACATACCTGCACTCACTATATTACACTCATCCAATATATACCTACCTGCACTCACTATATTACACTCATCCATTATATACCTACCTGCACTCATTATATTACACTCATACATTATATACCTACCTGCACTCATTATATTACACTCATACATTATATACCTACCTGCACTCATTATATTACACTCATACATTATATACCTACCTATCTGCACTCACTATATTACACTCATCCATTATATACATACCTATCTGCACTCACTATATTACACTCATCCATTATATACATACCTGTACTCTTTATATTACACTCATCCATTATATACATACCTGCACTCATTATATTACACTCATACATTATATACATACCTGTACTCTTTATATTACACTCATCCATTATATACATACCTGCACTCATTATATTACACTCATACATTATATACCTACCTGTACTCATTATATTACACTCATACATTATATACCTACCTGCACTCATTATATTACACTCATACATTATATACCGACCTGTACTCATTATATTACACTCATACATTATATACCTACCTGCACTCATTATATTACACTCATCCATTATATACCTACCTGCACTCATTATATTACACTCATACATTATATACCTACCTGCACTCATTATATTACACTCATCCAATATATACCTACCTGCACTCACTATATTACACTCATATATTATATACCTACCTGCACTCACTATATTACACTCATACATTATATACCTACCTGCACTCATTATATTACACTCATCCATTATATACCTACCTGCACTCATTATATTGCACTCATCCATTATATACCTACCTGCACTCATTATATTACACTCATACATTATACACCTACCTGCACTCATTATATTACACTCATCCATTATATACCTATCTGCACTCATTATATTACACTCATCCATTATATACCTACCTACCCAAACTCACTAATTTACACTCATCTATTATATACCTACCTGCACTCATTATATTACACTCATCCATTATATACCTACCTGCACTCATTATATTACACTCATACATTATATACATACCTGCACTCACTATATTACACTCATCCAATATATACCTACCTGCACTCACTATATTACACTCATCCATTATATACCTACCTGCACTCATTATATTACACTCATACATTATATACCTACCTGCACTCATTATATTACACTCATACATTATATACCTACCTGCACTCATTATATTACACTCATACATTATATACCTACCTATCTGCACTCACTATATTACACTCATCCATTATATACATACCTATCTGCACTCACTATATTACACTCATCCATTATATACATACCTGTACTCTTTATATTACACTCATCCATTATATACATACCTGCACTCATTATATTACACTCATACATTATATACATACCTGTACTCTTTATATTACACTCATCCATTATATACATACCTGCACTCATTATATTACACTCATACATTATATACCTACCTGTACTCATTATATTACACTCATACATTATATACCTACCTGCACTCATTATATTACACTCATACATTATATACCTACCTGTACTCATTATATTACACTCATACATTATATACCTACCTGCACTCATTATATTACACTCATACATTATATACCTACCTGCACTCATTATATTACACTCATCCATTATATACCTACC
This sequence comes from Rhinoderma darwinii, assembly GCF_050947455.1. Classification (NCBI taxonomy): domain Eukaryota; kingdom Metazoa; phylum Chordata; class Amphibia; order Anura; family Rhinodermatidae; genus Rhinoderma; species Rhinoderma darwinii. Next base: position 6,155 of record NW_027461853.1, on the reverse strand, counting down.
TGCACTCATTATATTACACTCATACATTATATACCTACCTGCACTCACTATATTACACTCATCCATTATATACCTACCTGCACTCATTATATTACACTCATACATTATATACCTACCTGCACTCATTATATTACACTCATCCATTATATACCTACCTGCACTCATTATATTACACTCATACATTATATACCTACCTGCACTCATTATATTACACTCATCCATTATATACCTACCTGCACTCACTATATTACACTCATCCATTATATACCTACCTGCACTCACTATATTACACTCATCCATTATATACATACCTGCACTCACTATATTACACTCATACATTATATACCTACCTGCACTCACTATATTACACTCATCCATTATATACCTACCTGCACTCATTATATTACACTCATACATTATATACCTACCTGCACTCATTATATTACACTCATACATTATATACCTACCTGCACTCATTATATTACACTCATCCATTATATACCTACCTGCACTCACTATATTACACTCATACATTATATACCTACCTGCACTCACTATATTACACTCATCCATTATATACCTACCTGCACTCATTATATTACACTCATCCATTATATACCTACCTGCACTCACTATATTACACTCATCCATTATATACCTACCTGCACTCATTATATTACACTCATCCATTATATACCTACCTGCACTCACTATATTACACTCATCCATTTTATACCTACCTGCACTCATTATATTACACTCATCCATTATATACCTACCTGCACTCATTATATTACACTCATCCATTATATACCTACCTGCACTCATTATATTACACTCATCCATTATATACCTACCTGCACTCATTATATTACACTCATCCATTATATACCTACCTGCACTCACTATATTACACTCATACATTATATACCTACCTGCACTCACTATATTACACTCATCCATTATACACCTACCTGCACTCATTATATTACACTCATACATTATATACATACCTGTACTCTTTATATTACACTCATCCATTATATACATACCTGCACTCATTATATTACACTCATACATTATATACCTACCTGCACTCATTATATTACACTCATCCAATATATACCTACCTGCACTCACTATATTACACTCATATATTATATACCTACTGCACTCACTATATTACACTCATACATTATATACCTACCTGCACTCATTATATTACACTCATCCATTATATACCTACCTGCACTCACTATATTACACTCATCCATTATATACCTACCTGCACTCACTATATTACACTCATACATTATATACCTACCTGCACTCATTATATTACACTCATACATTATATACCTACCTGCACTCATTATATTACACTCATCCATTATATACCTACCTGCACTCACTATATTACACTCATACATTATATACCTACCTGCACTCATTATATTACACTCATCCATTATATACCTACCTATCTGCACTCACTATATTACACTCATCCAATATATACCTACCTGCACTCATTATATTACACTCATCCATTATATACCTACCTGCACTCACTATATTACACTCATACATTATATACATACCTGTACTCTTTATATTACACTCATCCATTATATACATACCTGCACTCATTATATTACACTCATACATTATATACCTACCTGCACTCATTATATTACACTCATCCAATATATACCTACCTGCACTCACTATATTACACTCATATATTATATACCTACCTGCACTCACTATATTACACTCATACATTATATACCTACCTGCACTCATTATATTACACTCATCCATTATATACCTACCTGCACTCATTATATTACACTCATCCATTATATACCTACCTGCACTCACTATATTACACTCATACATTATATACCTACCTGCACTCACTATATTACACTCATCCATTATACACCTACCTGCACTCATTATATTACACTCATACATTATATACATACCTGTACTCTTTATATTACACTCATCCATTATATACATACCTGCACTCATTATATTACACTCATACATTATATACCTACCTGCACTCATTATATTACACTCATCCATTATATACCTACCTGTACTCACTATATTACACTCATCCATTATATACCTACCTGCACTCATTATATTACACTCATACATTATATACCTACCTGCACTCATTATATTACACTCATCCATTATATACCTACCTGCACTCATTATATTACACTCATCCATTATATACCTACCTGCACTCATTATATTACACTCATACATTATATACCTACCTGCACTCATTATATTACACTCATCCATTATATACTTACCTGTACTCTTTATATTACACTCATCCATTATATACCTACCTGCACTCATTATATTACACTCATCCATTATATACCTACCTGCACTCACTATATTACACTCATACATTATATACATACCTGTACTCTTTATATTACACTCATCCATTATATACATACCTGCACTCATTATATTACACTCATACATTATATACATACCTGCACTCATTATATTACACTCATACATTATATACCTACCTGCACTCATTATATTACACTCATCCAATATATACCTACCTGCACTCACTATATTACACTCATATATTATATACCTACCTGCACTCACTATATTACACTCATACATTATATACCTACCTGCACTCATTATATTACACTCATCCATTATATACCTACCTGCACTCATTATATTACACTCATCCATTATATACCTACCTGCACTCACTATATTACACTCATACATTATATACCTACCTGCACTCACTATATTACACTCATCCATTATACACCTACCTGCACTCATTATATTACACTCATACATTATATACATACCTGTACTCTTTATATTACACTCATCCATTATATACATACCTGCACTCATTATATTACACTCATACATTATATACCTACCTGCACTCATTATATTACACTCATCCATTATATACCTACCTGTACTCACTATATTACACTCATCCATTATATACCTACCTGCACTCATTATATTACACTCATACATTATATACCTACCTGCACTCATTATATTACACTCATCCATTATATACCTACCTGCACTCATTATATTACACTCATCCATTATATACCTACCTGCACTCATTATATTACACTCATACATTATATACCTACCTGCACTCATTATATTACACTCATCCATTATATACTTACCTGTACTCTTTATATTACACTCATCCATTATATACATACCTGCACTCATTATATTACACTCATACATTATATACCTACCTGCACTCATTATATTACACTCATCCATTATATACCTACCTGCACTCATTATATTACACTCATCCATTATATACCTACCTGCACTCATTATATTACACTCATACATTATATACCTACCTGCACTCATTATATTACACTCATACATTATATACCTACCTGCAATCATTATATTACACTCATCCATTATATACCTACCTGCACTCATTATATTACACTCATACATTATATACCTACCTGCACTCATTATATTACACTCATACATTATATACCTACCTGCACTCACTATATTACACTCATACATTATATACATACCTGTACTCTTTATATTACACTCATCCATTATAAACATACCTGCACTCATTATATTACACTCATACATTATATACCTACCTGCACTCATTATATTACACTCATCCAATATATACCTACCTGCACTCACTATATTACACTCATATATTATATACCTACCTGCACTCACTATATTACACTCATACATTATATACCTACCTGCACTCATTATATTACACTCATCCAATATATACCTACCTGCACTCACTATATTACACTCATATATTATATACCTACCTGCACTCACTATATTACACTCATACATTATATACCTACCCAAACTCACTAATTTACACTCATCTATTATATACCTACCTGCACTCATTATATTGCACTCATCCATTATATACCTACCTGCACTCATTATATTACACTCATACATTATACACCTACCTGCACTCATTATATTACACTCATCCATTATATACCTACCTGTACTCACTATATTACACTCATCCATTATATACCTACCTGCACTCACTATATTACACTCATACATTATATACATACCTGTACTCTTTATATTACACTCATCCATTATATACATACCTGCACTCATTATATTACACTCATACATTATATACCTACCTGCACTCATTATATTACACTCATCCATTATATACCTACCTGTACTCACTATATTACACTCATCCATTATATACCTACCTGCACTCACTATATTACACTCATACATTATATACATACCTGTACTCTTTATATTACACTCATACATTATATACATACCTGCACTCATTATATTACACTCATACATTATATACCTACCTGCACTCATTATATTACACTCATCCAATATATACCTACCTGCACTCACTATATTACACTCATATATTATATACCTACCTGCACTCACTATATTACACTCATACATTATATACCTACCTGCACTCATTATATTACACTCATCCATTATATACCTACCTGCACTCATTATATTGCACTCATCCATTATATACCTACCTGCACTCATTATATTACACTCATACATTATACACCTACCTGCACTCATTATATTACACTCATCCATTATATACCTACCTGCACTCATTATATTACACTCATCCATTATATACCTACCTGCACTCATTATATTACACTCATCCATTATATACCTACCTGCACTCACTATATTACACTCATACATTATATACCTACCTGCACTCACTATATTACACTCATCCATTATACACCTACCTGCACTCATTATATTACACTCATACATTATATACATACCTGTACTCTTTATATTACACTCATCCATTATATACATACCTGCACTCATTATATTACACTCATACATTATATACCTACCTGCACTCATTATATTACACTCATCCAATATATACCTACCTGCACTCACTATATTACACTCATCCATTATATACCTACCTGCACTCACTATATTACACTCATACATTATATACATACCTGTACTCTTTATATTACACTCATCCATTATATACATACCTGCACTCATTATATTACACTCATACATTATATACCTACCTGCACTCATTATATTACACTCATCCAATATATACCTACCTGCACTCACTATATTACACTCATATATTATATACCTACCTGCACTCACTATATTACACTCATACATTATATACCTACCTGCACTCATTATATTACACTCATCCATTATATACCTACCTGCACTCATTATATTACACTCATCCATTATATACCTACCTGCACTCACTATATTACACTCATACATTATATACCTACCTGCACTCATTATATTACACTCATACATTATATACCTACCTGCACTCATTATATTACACTCATCCATTATATACCTACCTGTACTCACTATATTACACTCATCCATTATATACCTACCTGCACTCACTATATTACACTCATACATTATATACATACCTGTACTCTTTATATTACACTCATCCATTATATACATACCTGCACTCATTATATTACACTCATACATTATATACCTACCTGCACTCATTATATTACACTCATCCAATATATACCTACCTGCACTCACTATATTACACTCATATATTATATACCTACCTGCACTCACTATATTACACTCATACATTATATACCTACCTGCACTCATTATATTACACTCATCCATTATATACCTACCTGCACTCATTATATTGCACTCATCCATTATATACCTACCTGCACTCATTATATTACACTCATACATTATACACCTACCTGCACTCATTATATTACACTCATCCATTATATACCTATCTGCACTCATTATATTACACTCATCCATTATATACCTACCTACCCAAACTCACTAATTTACACTCATACATTATATACCTACCTGCACTCACTATATTACACTCATCCATTATATACCTACCTGCACTCATTATATTACACTCATCCATTATATACCTACCTGCACTCATTATATTACACTCATCCATTATATACCTACCTGCACTCATTATATTACACTCATCC